>NW_024735529.1:5000-34138 GCF_018991925.1 Homarus americanus | reverse complement strand
ATAGTGTACAGCCCACTGGTGAATGGTCAGTCACTGGCTCGGTTCCCAAGTTGCCAGATACTGCTGTTTCAACGAATTATACTGAAAACAGTAACTTCACTTTTTGGGCCGATTATATTTCAATAGAAAATGTTGGCTATCTGGTAAAGAACTGCAGCCCCCACCCTCCTCAAAAAAATTAAATAAAATTCCCATACATTTGTTTTACCAAACTGGACCTCATGCCAGGCCAACCCCACACCATGCCACGACTCCACGCAGCTTATTCACACACCTTAAAACAATGACAATAAGAAATATGAGCCAAGAATGTTGTCATGTACAGAAGAGGTAAAAGAAGTGTTAACTTGATGTGTTAAGGTATTTTGAAAAGGAGAAACATACCTTGACTTTAGGACTTCCATTTTCCTCATCTCCACCAGATCCCCAGGTAGATCTCCAAATTTTGTATTAATGCCCAACTGTTCAACAGATCTACCACCAGTTCAAAATTTTCTACCGAGGTAGATAAGGAGAGGAATCATGTATGGGTGGAAGTTCCTTAGGAGGTGAAGGGACTTGTGATTGGACCCATCCTCACTGTGCTCTGATTCTTCCTCTTTTATTTCCAATTCCTCCTTTTTCACTCCCGAGCCATTGCATGATAAAGATTCTTGATTTTCACTTGTCTTAACACTATCATCTTCACTGTTATCAAGTTTTTCTGTCTTGACATTTTCTTCACCAGCTTCTAGTGCCTCTTTAACAGTTTTTTCTTCTGTTTCATTTTTAATATTACTAACAATTGGAACACCACAAACTTTAACACCATCTTTATCATCACTGTTTCCTAAAGTTTCATCTTGAGTCTCCCATTCATTAGAGATTCACTAATCAGATCACTCACTTCCTATCACTATCTGCTTTTAGTTCCTTCTTTTCTTCAGGTTCACACTCTCCATTCTCTACTATACAGGTGTTCCTCTACTACTAAGTCTATCAGCACCATTATCTGTTTGTTCTTCTAAATTTTCTACCAATTTCATCTAATTTTGATCTTTTGTTTGACACTGGAATGTCATCTGCACTGAGGGCCAACCTTTGCTGAAAAAGGAAAGAAAATTATTCTAAATAAGTAAAAATATATAGTATGAGTATTTTACATGAACTGGAAAATATATGGAGAGAGGAACCTGTCTAGGAGGATAGATGGTAGTTTACAGGGAATTTTTCGTTGATACATATTATCAGACATCAATAACATGCTTGAGAGCATTATGTTGGGTAAAAATAATGCAAAGGATAATAAGGAGAAATGAGGAGGATGAGGAGGAAAGAAGTGTTTGACAGAGAGTGAATCTGGGCTTGTTTGGGTGATATGAACATGTTCAGTGACTGCAGTGAAAGAATGGTGGAATGTATAATTCAGAAGCAGATGATAGGAGGGAGAGAGGAAGACCAAGAAAATGTAAGGGTAGGGTGCAGGATGCCCTAAAAGTGAGGATGATGGACAACCAGGAAGCAGTAGTGTGTGCAGGGACATAGCTATGGGGAGGCCACCTCCAACAACAAAAAATTTAAAGTGCAGTTCGAATTCTGGAAAAACTGCCAACCAGTTGGAGATCCTGTATTTAATTAATGCTAGACAATGAAAAACAATTTGATAATGCCATGATACGGCAAGAGACTGAGTAGTAATAGCTATTGTTAGATATCACAAGAATCCTCTGCCACCTTGGTCTTGCATTTCGTGGTGATAATGAGAAAGATTGCAATTTATATCAAAATGCTAAGTTGGTATCATGACATTCACCAATTCTAAAAGTTGGTTTGATGACAGACAGATACAATCATACTTCAATACACATTGTAGTCCTCTTGAACAAAAATAAGTTTATTGAATTGCCTAGAAAATCAGTAAGAAAGGAGATTATATCACAAGTAAATAAAGCACCTATTTGTTCTGTCATGGCTGACACTACTCATCAAGACAGATTAACCTGCACAGTTTGTTTTGTTTCTGAAAGTGGTGGCCCATGTGAACGTTTGCTAGAAACAAAATAACTTTTGGATAAGACAAGGTGACAGTCATGCAGTCTCAGTATTATCTTCTGTTGAAAAAAGAAAATGGTTTGGATAGCTATCTGATTGCATTTCAGTTGTATGATTTCAAACACAAAGCGTGGTAAAAATAAAGGAGCATGCACAAAACTGTCAGAAAGGCTAGGTAGAGATGTATCATATATCCCTTTCCATGGGCATCTTGCAAATACTGTTGTCAAACACAGTAGTAAGGCATTATCTGCAGTCACTTTTATGTTCAAAATTGTTCAGTCATTGTATGTCTTTTTTTCTGGAAGCATGAAGAGGTATAATATACAGTGGGTATGCTATAGCTAATCTAATTGGTTCTAGAACCTTGTTCGTTATAGCATTCGCTCGTTATAGGATTAATCCGCTCCAGGACCCCAAATACAACCACTTAACACTGAAAAATATAATATAAAATTGTAAAATTAAAAAGTGCATAAATATGCATCTAAACCTGAAATAAAGAATATCGTTAATACTTGTAGTACAGAAACAATAAATTAGTAAAAAGAAAAAAAATTTTTTAATAATGTTCGTTGTAGGAGTTTCCCTCATATAGCATTCTCAATTTTATAGGTAAAACCGCTCGTTATGGGAATATTCGAGTAGATCCGCTCGCTATAGCATACCCCACTGTACTTTCAAATCAATGGCAATGTTGGAAATGCAAACCAGTTGCAAAGTTTATTAAGAACTTGATGGATGGCAAGGGTAGATTCAATTAATGCTGCATGGATAGTTTATGATTTTATCACAGAAGCGCTTCACAAGATTAATACATCTGAGTAGATAAGAAAACAAAAGCAGAAGTAGATGGTCTCTTAAAAATTATTTACGCTAACTTTCTTGGACATTAATTTTCAAGACAAATGCCATGTTTAAGACAAAACTGTTAGTTAAAAAGATGAAAGAAGACAAATTTAACACATTGATGCATTAACAGTTGTGAGGGGAACAATTATCACCATAGATAAGTTCTCTCAGAATGATGAAGAGCTAAATAATGAGTATGATTGAAGCGCAGTACATGTGGCTGATAAATACAAAATTGATGGCAAAGCAGAGAAAGCAAAGCAGGGCTCGATATGCTAGCAGGTATAAAGATAATCAGTCATATACAGCAGCCATCATTGACTGTGAACAATTTACAGGAAAGAAATGAAAGTAGTATTAAATATATTGGCTACCTGAATATGCTGACAACTACAAATCTTGCATGAAGAACATAAAACCACCGATGACTTTGTTTCTACTGAAAGTGCCCTACATTGAAGAGGTTCATCTATTTTGTGAACTGTACCAAAAATGTCATCGAATTCCCATAAAATGCTCTACTGGCAGAATTAGAAGCACAGTATTCATTAACTGTTTGTCCGAAAGAAGCAGACAAATAAGATCACTTAAAAGATGTGGCTGATTTAGCTCATCAACAGCTACATGTATTTCTACTGACAAAACTGCCTTTGGCACTTACAGCACCAATATCTGTAGCTAAAATGAGATGAACGCTTGATTCACCTAAGCTGCTACTATTTTGTGAGACTGACATAAGTGATCAGCTTAATTTAGATAAAAAAATTTCACAAATGTGCTAAGAATTGAATTCATTTACATTAAATCAATGCTAGAAGTAAATACAGTATAATGAAGAAACCAGAGCAAAATACCTGTTACAGTGTTAAAATTATACTTCTGACAGCTAATGTTTGATCATTTCATGTCATGATTGCTTTTATATAAAGTACGGTATGTTCATTTCCCAATACATTTTTTCACTTCAGTTGAGTAATTTATCAAACATTCGTGGTAAAAGCTAACAAGTACGCTGTTAGAACTGTATAAACTTTTTTATTTTACACATCAGTCAATTATGTGTGAAATCATATTTTATGTTTTATTATGAAATTATATATAGTACCTGTCACAAGTTGTGTTTCCTTTGGTATGCTTCTAAATGTGAACACTGTGAGTGCAAACATTAGTAAAGGCTTACCACTGAAATGACAAAATAACTGGGAAAGTTTTTCTAGATATCTTCTGTTAAGAATTTTGATCACACATGCATATTATATAGTCAAAGTTGATAAAGAATCAGCACATAATTTTGCACTGCCTTTATTATGGCATAGTTTAAAATTTTCACCGGTCAGAATATTTGTGATCATAGTTGGAAGTTAAGGAAGAATCTCCATTCAATTTTCTAGCTACGCCCTGACTGAACAGTATGCAACTAAAAGTGATCTTGGGGAAAGACCTCAGCAAAAGTAGGAGGAGTGACAATGATAAAAATTGACATGGAGGAAGGAGAAAACTAATATTACGTATAAAATCTAACCTTTTCCTTAGTGTGAACTGCTCGATGTCCCTTCAGAGCTGCAATATTCTGGAATGTTTTCCACAAAGCTCACAGGTTGGTTTCTGAAATTGTCACAAATTAAAATCATAGAAAGCAAATACCATAAAAACATACAAAAATCATAATAAGCACAATAACAGTACAGTAGAGCAGAATACAACACTGAAAAATAGTAGATTAGCTGAACAAAAAATACATACAAATTATATCATTCTTTTCACAGGCATATATCTATGTATGCAGTTTATCATGCACTATACTGGAACAGGAATGGATTACAGACCCATAGCACAGCTATATCATTACAGGAATAACCCACTATTCGCAACTCCTCGCTTATCTGCAAAGCATACCGATATTTACACAGAAAATTAAGGTGCCCTACAGTAATATTTCAAACCAGGGCTAGCCGCAGGTCTCTGATTTTGCTGTAAGGCCAGCTCACGAAAGTTTTTTTTCCACGGTGAGTACCACCGCGGGTTTAAAAATTAATGAAGTTCAACAGGACCGCTCCACAGAGGAAGACCAAGCAGGGGAGGTATAGGTGAGCTGGGAAGTATGAATGTTGAGTAAACACACTGGAGCTCGGGCAGGAACTCCAAGGAATTGAGTCGGCGGAGGAGGTGGAGACAGAAACTGGAGGATTTGACAACTTAACTGATGTATATTTTCCAATTTAGTTTGTTGTCTATAGTGACACCGAGGAGCTTAGAGGAATCTACAACCTGGAGTGTGTTGAGCATAAAGTAATAGAAAGGGGTGGACAACATCGGAGGAGAGGTTGATGTGCATAACCAAGGTCTTGGTATAGTTGATGGTGTCGTGGTTGTTGGTGGCCCAGTTTTGGAGACTGTTCAATAAATCCTGGAGGGCGGTGTAGTCGGAGCCAAGTTGTTGACACTGATCCCAATGGAGTCGCTGACATTTCCAGCTACAGGGTTTCTCTTAGGGCATCATTGATAGCATAAGGAACAGAGTGGTCCCATCTTGGTGCCTTGGGGGACATGCAAGTGATTACGTGAAAGTGGAGATAACTCCTCGAACGTAATGGCTTGGCGGCGGTCACTAAAAGTCCGTAGAATAGTTTAAGACTTCTTGAAACCCAGGTCAATAGCTTTGTTGATGATTAAATTGTGGTCGACTAGGTCAAATGCTTTGGTGAAGTCGACAGCCACAGACGTTTTCGTTTTTTCCAGATGGAGGTATATGTAGTCGAGAAAGCTGACAAGACAGTGAGTGGTGGAGGAAGTTTTCATATTGCCAAATTGCTGAGGATCTATGGTGCCTACAATATCAGCATAAGCCCAGTCAAACACAAACTTTCACAGATTAAACTGGGTAGTATTGGGGTGATTACTCATTTCAGGATTGTGGCTGGTTGACTTGGGCACTGTAGACACTTATATGAGGTCATCCAGTCACAAGTACTGCCTGGCTGAGGACCCATTTATGGTAGAGCAGAGGGGTTTAGCTAGTTCCGGGAGAACTCATATACAGTTTCATTGGTAAGTCAATGGGGTGGTGGACCGCTTAACTTCAGTTTGTCCAGACGTTTTGCTACTTCAAATTCTTCCACCAAGTAGGTAAGCAGGGAGACTGGTGGTGTCAAGCAGAGGAACATCTGACATTTACCTGTAGTTGTGAAATGGTTGTTTGAGTGCTCAGCCACCATTAGTGAGATGGCAAAGGAAGGGAGGAGTGTGTCTTATTGTTTAGTCCACAGGTTTTAAACACCATACCATTAACTGTTGTTGGTCTGCTTCAGGTGTTACACCTTGGTTGGGTAGTGGAACTTCTTTGCAGCGTATTTCGCAGATGACATGGTTGTGAAGAGACCTGTAGCAGTTTGGTCATTTAGGTAAAAGCACTGTCTCTCTGCTGCATAAGTCTTTTGATCTTAGGTGTGATCCAGACAAGTCAACTGAGTGTGACCTGACGGACTTCTGGGAAGAAGTGGTGGTGAACTTCCGTGGTGGTGTTGGTGTAATTTATCCATTTGGTGTTCACGTCATCACACTAAGTACTTCAGTCAGGGATGGTGAACTATCCACTGCTCAAAGAGACACACAGCAGAGTCAGTAATCGACCTGTAGATCTTGCTGTAGTGTTCTTGGCTGGTAGGCAGCTGGAGACCAGAGCACTGATAAGTGTGTGCTACACCCGATAGGAGGCATTGGTTGAAGTGGTTGGTACTGGTCCAAGTCAGTTAAGATAAGATCAAGGGTATTTTGACCGTGTAAGAAAATTCACAACTTGATAGTAGCAGCTGGTCCTGAGATCAGTAGTGTCAATTTCGTTATAATTCCCGCATAATACTAGCTTGGCACATGGGTACCTAACTCTGAGGTGGTAATGAGTAATTGATACGAATGTCTCTGGTGGTGAGCAAGGTGCCACACAGTATGATAGAGGCAGGTGGCGCAGGTGAGCCCATGGCACGACCCACGTACCCATAATGTCTCCACATCAGCTGGGACTAAAACATCCAGGCGTGACGGGTAGGTCATCTTGACAGAAGAGTGCAAGCGCCCCTCCGCATCCATGTGAGCGAAGGTGATGAAAGAGTTGATGTCCCTCAATGTGGCACGTTTCAGGAACACTTTGCCAAGCTTCACATATGGCAGCGGCGTTGGCAGCGACTGGTAGGACTGTGGTTACCCATTTTGTCAAATTTATTAACTAAGGAAGTCACGTTGGAGCAGTAAGGAGGGAGATTGTACCATATTCGTGGAACTTCAGTGTACAGTATTACCCCGCCTAACGCGGTTTCACTAACGCGTTTTATCATACGCTGCGTGCCTCGCCAAGCTGGAACTTTCACTCTAACACGGATTTTTCCACATATACGCTGGTGAGTGTCCTCTCGAGACTATTTTTAGATTTGCCCCACCCTACCCTGCTCGACTGCCTGTTTTAGCTCATAAAATTCATACAAATTTACCGCCAGAATAATTTACATTGCTGGAATTTTATAGATTATTTGAATATAAACATCATATATTTTGCATTAGACATACAAATTTTAGATAAAAATTTTTCCTCAGAGTAACTATGTTATCTTTTTGTGCAAAAATATATGACATTTATATTCAAAATATTCCTGGTCTTCAAGGAATCCAGCAATGTCAATTATATTATCCTAACTTTAGTTTGAGGTAATATTTATTAAAATTTAGTGGTTATCCCACACATCTCCTTGGGACGGTTGGTGGGGGTGGGGGGGAGGGGAGGACCTAACCACCATCTGTTACCCAGTGAAGAATTATTATTTTTTTATTAACTGAAGATATTTGTTTTAGCTCAAAAATTACAAATTACTCCGTTCGAATATAATTTACATTGCTGAATTTTATAATTTGATGATCATTTGAATATAAACATCATATATTTTGCATTAGACATACAATTTTTTCTCAAATTTTTTCTCAAATTAACTATGTTATCTTTTGTGCAAAATATATGACATTTATATTCAAAATATTCCTATCTTACAAGGAATCCAGCAAATGTCATTATATTATCCTAATTTAATCTGAGGTATTATTTTAATACTAAATGTTAAAACCCTGAAGGAAGGAAAGTGGGTGTGGGGGAGGGTTGGGACTGACCCTGCTGTTGAGGGGAGGCAAGGTGGAGGTAACTTTGATTGACAGATAGTGTCGTGAAGATTATTATTAACTAAGATATTGCTTTAGCTCATAAAATTCATACAAATTACCCAAATAGAATATAATTTACATTGCTGGAATTCTTATAATTTGGTGATCATTTTGAATATAAACATCATATATTTTGCATTAAAACATACAAATTTTAGATAAAAATTTTCTGTAGGTAACTATAGCTATCTTTGTGCAAAATATATGACATTTATATTCAAAATATCTTAGTCTTACAAGGAATCCAGCAATGTCAATTGTATTCTAACTTTAGTTTGAAGGTATTATTTATTAAATTTAGTGGTTTTCCCCAAAAATTTCTCTGAGAGGGAAGAGCCGCAGTGTAGTGTGAGAGGGGAGGGAGTTGAGTCCATTATTTGAATGGACATTAACTTGGCGACTGTATTTCTATTTCTCTTAAGTTATTAATTGTGTGTATGTACCATCTTAAAATTAAGATGTTATTTTTACTACAACATAGGTATGTGCTTTCAAAAGTGGAGTTTGAAGTTCGAGCTCTATTGAATTAATCCCATATGTTCTGTTGTTCATACGCGGATTCACTTAACAGCGGGACCCTCTGGGTTCAATTGACCGCTGCAAGATGGGTACACAACTGTATTGGTACTGTCTGTCAGGTGTAGGTTTCTTTGGTTTTCTAGTGGAGGTGATGGTCCTGATGGGCTTTGTTTATACGCCTCTGTTCACGGCTGCAAGCATGGAATATGATTAGTGACTTAAGTCGCGGCGAAACACTCATTAGGATAACCGCTCCCATGCTTTAGAAGGTAGAGGAGCATCTGGAGTAAGTAATTGGTGGACATCTGTTGATATCTGTTGTTGTGACAGACGGTAGTGTTTGTCAGTGTTTGTCCACGGTGGCTATAAACCCAATGGCGGCACTTTGAAGGCCACTGACATTGGTAGACATGTTTATATTTGCCTAGTCTAGAAAAACCGCGAATCCATGTCTCCGCACTTAAGGGTCGCTGACACAGTACTCCACGATAAATGTAAACACCTCAGTGGTCCTTGTCACAGGCACTGAAGGTGTCTTTTACCAAATAAAAATCAATTTGGGGCCCCCTTACTACATTATACATCTCTGGTCCCTAATAGCCTCCTGATAATGAGGAGTGTACAGTATATTGAAAAATATATGGTGAAATTTGCCTGCTGAATGCATCCACCCTCTTTACATTAAT
Organism: Homarus americanus; assembly: GCF_018991925.1. Classification (NCBI taxonomy): domain Eukaryota; kingdom Metazoa; phylum Arthropoda; class Malacostraca; order Decapoda; family Nephropidae; genus Homarus; species Homarus americanus. The sequence goes on along the minus strand of NW_024735529.1, from coordinate 24,848 downwards.
TTAAGGAAATTGCTCGATATTCATAATGATTTTCAAGAATGTAAACTTTGCGATAACCTGGGTATTCCTGTCCATGTTTATAATGTGCAAATTTTAATCTAATAAATCATCACATATCACATACAGAACTTGAGAATAGATCTTATATTGCGCGAGGCAATTCATTGGTGAAGTTAACCATTTCCAACAAGAGTTATTCAGGCACAGGAGGTATCACAACTCGCATATGGCAACAGGTTTAACCACTACTATAGGTTCAGAGTTCTGTATACTTAATCAGAGTTTGTATCACTTTTAAAGCAATTCATTAGTGAAAATGATTTATTTACAAATAGATGAACAGTATGTGTAGGGTTAAGAATAAGTTAGTCATAACTACAGTGCATTATTATGTTCATAATAATTAGTGTACTGTACAAAGATTTGAATGTAATATATTGCATATAAAATGGTTCACATTGATAATACAGTCATAGTAGTACAGCTGTATCACTACAAAATGTTCAAAGTTCTATAAAACAATCATAAATCAAAGATTCATATTGAAAACATCATGCCAAAAGGAATAAAGTGAAACAATTGACAGGATCTGAAATGGATTGCACGCCACTTGTACATACTTTCTATTACAGTTAACATTAATAATTCCAGTGCCATCTACAGGTGTCAGTTCTCTACCCTCTTGTGGTCATAATCTTGTGTGGGCTAGCATTAGTCAGGTTTGGGCTCATTGGGCTGCCCAGCTGGAGTAATCATGACACATGATTACCTCCACTGGGCATACTTATGCAGTACACCTCACATGTGTCCAATGGACTCATTACTGACACATTGTGTGGTGTTTAAGAGTAAATAAAGTGTTACATTCTTGATTAGCGCAGGTGTCTGCACTATCAAGTCTATCTAATGGAACGATGTACAGTAGAATCACTTAACCTGAATCAATTTAAGATTATTGATTTAAAGCGACACCCACAATTAAGGACAATGTTTCAATTTAAAGCTTAATCTTTCCGATTTGTAGTGAAGTCAATCTGGCGATCATATTTAAAATTTCACTAATGTTTCTCTGGGCACGCTACACTGTCCTAAGGGCAAGCTGTACTGTACATGTTCTCAAAATCATGTACTAAATGAATTCTAAATTTGTCTAGTGCAAACTATAACATGATATTATATTCAAATTAATCACTATCTTATAAGAATTCCAGCATAAATTATATTCTCCTGGTCACTTCTGTGACATATTATAAACAAAATACATAAACTCAAGCTAAAGGACATAAATAAACAAATAAATACTTCACTAGACTTTAACTGTCAAACAGGTCACTGTCACTTCCTCCTCCTATCCCCAGTCAGGGTTTGGTGTTTAGGCTTAAAGTTTTATCATATATAATGTCACAGACTAGAGTTAGGTGAATATAATTTGAATGCCGGAGTCCTTAAGACAGTGAATAATTTGAATATAAACGTCATATATTTGCACAAGAGATAAAATTTGCTCTTTGTATGTCTAATGCAAGCTATATCATGTTTATATTCAAATTAATCACTATCCTATAAGAATTCCACACAATGTTAATTATATTCCCATGCTTCAGTTCAGTGACATTTATAAGAGAAAACTTAAAAGTCACTCTTAGGACAGATAAATAAATAAGCACTAGACCTTGGCATCAACTGTCAAACATATCACCTAACCTTCCTCCCTCTCCCCCATCTTCCCAGCCAGTAAACAGACTATTTCGCATCCTTAATTTTAGCTGTGTTGATTTTCAAGTGTTTGTTTTAACACAATACCACAAAAAACAATGTTTTGTTTATTCTAGATGGGCTGGTGCATCTGGGTAGACTCTCAGTCTTTTAGTATTTTGTGTTTCTCTCAAGTACCAAATTAAATTATTCCATTGAATCAACACTTTGATTTAGAGAGAATTCCGTTTAACGCGACCTCTCTTGGAACTATCTCGCTTAAAAACGACGTTCTACTATACTGTAGTAAATTAACTCTGAATGAAACCTCGCTTTCATTAGTGCCTAATTTCACGATTCCTCTGTATATGGCTTTAATAAATTAATTCATCATTTCACCATCTCAGCTGTTTGGACAGTTGGTCTTTTCTTTGTTACTTTGTTATGAACTTTATTTATTGTTCAGTGTTAACAAGGAGGAAACCAGAGCAACCAGAAGACACCAGCAATGTTTGTGGGGTCCTTCTGGATAAAGCCCATGTCTATCTGATATGAGACTTGAACCCAGGACATGATACTACATAAGAAGTACAAAAATAACACAATCAAATTTAAAAGTTATGTTAAATTTCCCCAATATCTTTGTGATAAACATTTATGTACAAGAGGAATGCATTGCTTACCTTTTTCCCTCCTCGTTTTGTTCTAGGATTCTTCTGTTGTGCTCTTATGAGACCCTCTTGCTGTGACGGTGCAGGACTATTATCACCCATTCCTCATCCTCCTCAGGATCACCTGCTGCTGCACTGGAAGGTCTTTCATTCGCCTCTCTGATTCACATTCACTGAAGAATCAATCACTGACACCAGGAATCTTTTCCTTTTGATTTTATTTAGGTTCCTCATCTGAGGACAAACCTAAGTCCTCAAACTGTCGTTATATCTGGCTCTTGACGCTGTCTTAAGTTTCCAGGTCTACTGCGCTGTTCAGACCCACTTCTTCTTCAGGGTTTACTGCTCGACTCGACCTCTGCCTCTTTTTCTTTTTCTTTTTTCCCTCTCGAACCTTCCCATTCTGCTTCTTCTTCGTATTTCTGTTGGGCAAACATTGATAATTAAAAGATACCCTTAACTAATTCATCACACAATATCTGAATAAAATTATTTTTTTTACTAATTCACTTTACATTTCTGTTTACAGTACACATACAATATATCATTATAATAATCCTGCCTTCTCAGAAAATAACAGCATGGCAAATTATATACACAGTCACTCCTATAACATGACTAATGTGTTAAGGAACACATTTTTACAACGTAGATGTGAATTGAGTATAACGTGATTGAGTAAACATAATTATGTCATGCAAGTAGGAATAAGCAAATGTGCAGCTGCCTCGTGTAACAGCATACAAGGCGGGATGCCGGTGGATGCTTCTAGATGCCAAGGCATAGCGTCAATTTGTTAATGAAAATCCATTTGGTAACGAATGGAAATTATTTAGTATTAACCCTGAATAAATTCACAGTTAACATGTATGATCATGAGGAGCAAACATGGAGGAGGGCAGTGATGATTTCATTGTACCACATGACTGAATCATTACCGATTCAGTGTAAGTAAACTTTGTCTACAATTCAGTAATATAAGAGTAAGGTATTACACTGTTGCTTTCTCAATACAATTTTTTCTTACCGTATTGTATGCTAAGAAAATTTTTATTGAATACTCAATATTGTAATGAATCTTGAGGATCAACTAATGACAAAAATTAGACTTGCAACCCACACGCCTCAGTCTTTGTTCAGCCTGCATACGTATACATGTGTTATTACGTGATTGTGCTTTACCCTATATTATTTATTTTCCAAACATTTTCATAACACACTGTCACAGGCATTTTCTCCAACTAAACCACAGTTATTATGCAAAAACACACAAAATCTAACAATAAAAAAACTAAATTTGTTAGTCATGTTGGTATTGCAGAAACTAACCCTTAATTCCCATTGAATTAATAGTTACTATAATGCGATGTTCTTTAGGAACACAACTAACATGTAATAGAAGAAGTGACGTATACCAGGCATGGGGTCGCCATGACCCCAGTCTCAAGCTGAAGCAATTGGTAAAGGCAGACATTACAAAAGTCAAAGGCAATGCCAATTTCGGCTTGATGAAACCTTGACACCAATATTTATATCATACAGAACGTACAGTACTGTACTGTACAGGCAATAAGTGTTATATGATGGATCTATATACTGCATCAGTTTTACATTAAGAAATAAAATCCATTGATCACTACGGAACTTAAAGATCAGTTTTACGGTGGTTGTTACCCGAATGCTTTTCCTGCACTGTCACTGCTATGAAAAAGTGATGTGCAATAACTCACAATAATCCGAGATATGATGATACAATATCGGAATGGTGTAACAAGTGGAGCCATGAGGAACACCGCCATTCCCTACTTCATCTGAGCTAACTCCCACACATGTAATAAATGTGTTTAATCCTTACGCTTTATATTTATTTATTTAATTTTTTGCACATTCTGTATGAATGATTTGGTGAACACGTAACAGAATAAACAAAATTGAAGAAAATTACGTACAGTATATCTATATCGAAAATACAAATTGTAAAATACACCCTGTAACAATAATGCAGTTCAAGCTTGGCTGGAGGTTGAGATACTGACACTACACACCCCCTTCCTGTTATTCCCGGGAGGTAAGAAATTTGTATTCCCTTTATGATTTTGATCTTATGTATGATAATTATCTTTTATTTTTATTTTTTGGGGCCACATTCTGTATGAATGATTATATGTCCATGTAAAGAAAAAGAAGATATTTGCTCCAAATTTGCAAAATAAAAATAACATTAACAGTTCACAGCTTGGCAGGTTGCCTAGATATATTCCCCTCTTGCTCCACGATCCACATTAACTCACAGGGACCTAAAAATTTTATTCTCTTTATGTCTTTCACCTCACTATAATCTTTTCTTTTATTATTTCATTTTGGGGCACATTCTGTATGAAAATTGTGTTTGCAACAAAGTTTAAAAAAAAAAAAAAAAATCTACTCAAATTACTTGTACTGACAGCTAGTGATCCTATTAATGTACACACATATCATGTAAGGTGAATGAGAATAAATCTTTATTTTGGATAAATTTACTGTTTTGTCTTGTGTATAAAACTTGTTTATCTGTTATTAATATTGATATACGATTGATCACTTATCGATGCTTTTTAAGGTCCCAAACCACATCGTATAACCAACCATTGCCTGTTTACTGCATTACCTTACATGTTGAGGGAATATGTATGGTATTATAAGTTGCAGCAAATCTTTGAGAAAAGCTGACTTTAAGTTCATTGTTCTTAGGGTGAGTATTGACTCTCCTATAGCCTGAAAATGGTTACTTATAATAACAATTTATCCTAGTAAACTTATTTTATCCATAATACGAGTACATAAACATAGTAATTTAGTCACAAATCACAGAAGTTGGAAAGAATCATCATAAGATCTTCAAAGGTACAAAGTGAGCTATTGCCAGGTAACAACTGTTTGGTATCTTTGATCTTTCCAACATTCAAGTCAGGTCCTTGTGAGAATAGGGATAACCTGTGATGTCAGTGAGATCTTAGTTCATGAAAGGTCAGATCAAGGTCTCTTGGTCAACCCACATTTGACCTGAACTCACCTAAAGCTTACCCTCCCCAGCACGACCTGGGGTGGAGATTCTGACCATTGTCTTGTGAATAATAATATGTTCTCGTGTTGGCACCAGTCACTGACACACTGGTCAGAAATTTTGGCACTGACACGACAACCCACATCACTTATCAAGTCAGGTTACAATTGATGAAGAACAAAATTTAATTTAATGATTACTACACTGTAACTCCATGAAGATTTTGACTCACCACAAGCATAGATTAAAATTTTAATATTTAGTGTTTTTCCTGATATTTTCTTTTTCTGGGCACTAACATAATAATGCTATGTTATTTTCAAATTTCTGTATCAAATTATATTTGCAACTACAAGGCAGTCTAGACCAAACAAGTAATCTGTATTTGTGAAAAAGAAACAAAAATCAACATGAAATGAGCCTATGTTAGAAATTAGTTCTTCCCATTTTCTACACCTCAGTTCCCATTTAATTTTCCCTTTCTGTCTACTCTGAAAATGTCACATGTTCCCAGAATGTATATTATTAGTTAATGGCCACTAAGTTATTAACGGAAGATTATCAATTGATCCCTTTACTTGAAGTGACTTGACTTGACCGACCTGACCTGACCTAACCTAACCTAGCCTACCATAAACCTAACACCACACAGTATCTTTGGGATAGTATTTCACAATTTTTCATTTAAATTTTATTTTGTGGTTACCTAAATCATTATAATTTTTCTATACATACTGTATAATGCCAGTCACTGATGTTACATTTAGCATATCATAAATAAGACAAAAGATTAACCCTCTCACGCAATCCAGTAAGTTTTAAGTTTACGTGACCATGACAAAAGTCATATGGGACTAGCATCATATCTGGAGACACAAACCTATCAAGGTACAGTATTATAATTGTTATAATAGTGGAATTTTATGAACTTTCCAATGGTAGCTTTGGAGTTTTGATACAAATAATTGTGAGGAGGGTGGGAGAGGAAATAAAGAAACAAATGCAATCTACAGGAGGAACTGATGGACAGCTAAAGCCCAGCACACTTTGGTACTTCTGAAGCTTCCTCATAAGATCATGCAGTCATTTATGACACACAAAAATTTAAAAATTTTCAAGTTTAATAATGGAATTGAGGAGACTGGCAGCATTCTAAAACAGCATGATGGAGGAAGGCTCAGAACATCAGAGGAAGAAGTTGAACACACACATGCCGCCTTCCACAGAAGCCCAAAGAAGTCTACCATTGTGCCAGTACCCAACCAAATTCCAGTTTCAACTGTGCACAAAGTCGCACGTGCCAGGTACAGAATATGCATATAAGCTTCAACTGGTTCAGCAGCTCCGAGTGGATGATCAATATCAAAAGGAGAAATTATGCTATGCATGTGCTCCACAGTCTGAACAACAACCCTGAGTACCTGGACTGGGTCATGTTCTCCGACATAGCAACATCTCACAGAGGTGGGCACATTAATAGACAATTGCTGCATCTGGGAGTGGAGAATCTACATATCACCCAAAGGTCAAAAGTGACGGTCCAAAAGTTAACATTTGATGCAGTCTTGTGTAACAGGATTGTCATCCCATTTTTCTGCAGAAAAATCTTTGACAGGCATGTGTACCGAGACATGCTTCAGCTGTTTGTGGCACTGGTTAGAGGACTGCCAACCAAACCTCATATTCCAGCAGGATAGAGCCCCCACTGGTCCTGTAATGTCCGCTTCTTCCTTGATGCCTGGGAGCCAGAGCGGTAGCTGGGTAGACAGATCCGTTACTGGCCACTGGGATCGCTTGACCTTACCCTGCTTGATTTTTTCTTTTGGGGTAATGTGAAGTCCAAAGTGTACTCCACAAAGGTGCGGACATCGTTCAGCTGAAAGAGCGCATCACAGCACGGTGGTCTCTGTAACCCCAAGATGATAGACAATGTATGGAGGGAAATTGAGTACCGCTAGACTTAGTCCATACTAATGGCACACATTGAATGTCTACCCTAACGCATCTCTAATGTACCAATGATATATACTCATACAACCAAAGGAAACTCAGCATACTGAATATGAACTGTGGATATTCCCCAGCTTGCATTATTAAAAAATATATAAGACTTCAAAGTTGTTTCATTTCAAACTAGACATCCTTTATATAATTTAGCAAAATTGGAAACTTATATTAAAAGCATTCAATGCCAGAAATTATTTAATTGGGATTTTTTTAAGATACAGAAAAAGCCTATGACATGACTTGGTGAGCTAGGGTGCTCATAAAGCCTTAAGTTTAAGAGAGAATACATCAAGACTTTGACAAAAATTTCTCAATGACTGAAAATTTGCTGCCAAGATGACAAAGGTATTGCAAGATTGACACATTTGTCCCAGAAAATTTTTAGAAATGCCGGTTCCGCCATCTGTGTCAGAATTTTTTCGAATGTTGATTCACTTCCCACGGTCCATTACAATTACTGTAGTTCAGTCCTGGTGCCATAATGCTGTCTCCTACCTCAATGTTGCCACCTTGTTTGGACATTTCTCACCTTGTGTTCATTTCTGACACACTGCCTAAATTAACTGTAATTATGGCTTCAAAGTATCGAGTAGGAGGCAGTGATGAGGCTGATTAGCCAAACATAAGCATCACAGTCGCCTGTCTATTAAAGATAAGGTGGAAACCCAAAGCATATGAAAATGCAATCTACACTCATTGTTATCACATGACATTAAAACAATAAGCATGTAAGAATATATAAATTAGTTATCTAAGTTGTGGTAATGATTTATCGAGAGGTATGTGCATGTTCTCGCTCACCTCTTGTTCCTTAACCATGCTCATGTTGTTAATAATATCTAATTTCATCTCCAAGATGAGATTCTTATGCCATTTATTAATACAGGGTGTGCTTGGTCTCATTATGCACCTTGAGGTAATTTCTTGAGATAAAATTACAGTACAAACACACATAAACAACTTTAGCTAGAACCACTTCTATGCATTTACATTATATAAGTTGAGCATGCACAAATAAATTTTTCTTACGCATTTAAAAAAATATATATATTAGGGGACCTTCAATATTTCACTGAAACCTACCATACTACAGTATATAAGATGGTTTCAGAGATTATTTCATTATTACTGCATCCTCCCTTATCATCATCACCTTCATATTTTAAGGTAAATTCATCTACAGTACACAGTAAATTTGTCTTTATCACTGTATTTTTACAATTACAATTTCTATAATTTCTATAGTCTTTTATGACTATTATACTAATCAAGAATAATCACTTTGGATGCAGAAATATTGCTGCATTTAAGGTGAGTTAATAAAAAGACACTAACTATTTTCTCCTTTTATTTCATCCTTTCAAGTTATTTGTAAGTGACCAATGCTATCACCTGGCAACAGGTTAGGTCCCATGGTTACCCGATTAGAGGTTCAACTGTATAATTAAATCATTTCCTAATGTACCATCTAGCCACATAATCCCTAAAGATTTTTTTGTTAAATCAGAAACAAGTCTTCCATAGGTGTCTCAACTACCAATGTTAGCTTTTCCACTGAGAAATTCTTGGTTACTAAGAAAAGTTGTAATTTAAAGGTAGTTAAAGTGCCAATGCTTCACCTACTACCAAGAATAATAGCTAATGGGACACACATACCATGCAACCTCATAAAATTCATTACTAAGTCCTCTTCAATATGGATGCTGGTTTAAAACTGTGCAAGTACAGGGTAGAGATGAGAAATATCTTCCTACAAGAATTTATCTTATTCTTGCTGAATACTTATTTCTATTATCATTATCATAAATTTCTTTATAAATTTCACCAACATCTTTTGAGCTATGAAGGTTTAAGTGGGTCTTATAGGCCTGATGGCTGGCAGTGTGGATACAGCAACCTTATTTCAGCACAGTATTCCCTGTACTGTTCATGAGGAGGCAGCATGGTCAGCTGTACTTGACTACTTCACTCCCCCAGCTGCAAAGCTTGGCACAGCTGGAAGGACTGGAGGTGCCCAGGTTATAAGAATCAGGGACCCTTAGGACAGGAAGCAAGTGCTGCATCCAATCATCTGCCACACCCCTTACTAAATATGACAGTACCAAAATTTTGATTGATATAAGAAAAGTCTGAAGTGTATTTGCATACTGTAGTATATATATATATATATATATATATATAAATAAATATATATACCCGTGTATATATATATATATATATTATATATATATATATATATATATATATATATATATATATATATATATATATATATATATATATATATATATATATATATATATATATATATATATATATATATACAGGTAGTTCTGCTATAACGCGATAATTGTGTTCTTGTAAAATATTGTGTTATAGAAAATCACAATAGAAATAACAGGGCTTATGGAGAAAATAGGTTAGTGCAGATTACTCAAATCCAAAAAATTTAGTTATTTAGTGGGTCCCTTATTTTTGACCTGACCTGACTAGTCACGCCGCCTCTTCTTAAGCTCCCTCTACGGTGTGTTGGTGTGGGGATTAGTGGATGACATCATTATGACCTAACCTCATGTTTTAAGGTCACCCTGTATATTTAAGCCTCTCTCTGTCCATGTAATCCAGTTGCTCCTGAAGATGTCTTACTTTTTACTTTTATCCTTCGCCACTGATCGGCTTGTTAGCCGCTTGGGCATCGTCACTACTTTTTCCTTTATATTCTTCACCAAGGTCGGCCCGCTAGCCTGGCGATCGGGTCACGCCTCTGTCACGCACTGTTGGCAATACTGGGCATGCAGCCCTGAATGTACCTGAACCCGCCTCCAATGTTGGTCAAGTCTTGAAAGAGCTCACACTGTGCCACAACACTTCTGGTAGATTGTTCCAAGAGTTTACAACCTCACTCAAAGTTTGCCCCACGGTTTCCGACTTGCGTTTCTTCAATCTTGAGCTGTGACCCTTGTGGGGCAGGCCAGCTCCATAAGGATGAATAAAGACGAAAGCTAAGGTGCTCCTGTTTTTCCGCGTGATTTTATCAAGATTTATCTTATCCACATTTTCATTGTGGATCTACATGAAATAAATATATACAAGTATATATATATATATATATATATATATATATATATATATATATATATATATATATATATATATATATATATATATATATATATATATATATATATATATATTATAATATATATATATATATATATATATATATATATATATATATATATATATATATATATATATATATAGAGATATAGAGAGAGAGAGAGAGGTAAAAATAAAATGGAATTAAAATGGAAGGACACAATTGTATACTTACATGTCTGAATTTTCATCATTTTTCTATGTTCTTTGATTTTATCCAAAGGCAGAACACTTCCTCAACAGTTTCTTCCACTTGAAGTGTAATTTCTGGAGATGGTACTCGTGTCTGCCTATAGATCCTAAGGTCCTGACCACAAAATTTGTGGGAAATGAAGATAGTCATTACTGTCACGTCATGGCCAAGGTGATATTCCCTTTGGTCTGCTCTGTCTGTTTCCACATGACTTCTGCACAGTTTTGTGGTTGTGCTGGAGGAAAGAGATGGTATGCAATATCATGAACTATTTTCACCAAACAGACAAAAATTTTCTTAACATTACTGAGTCTAATATACCCAAAACTCTTCCTTCTACTTTATACTTCCTGAAAAAGACTGTCTAGAGAAAAATGTGGACAAAAAAATATGGACAGCAGAACAAGAACTTACCAAGAGAAAGTCACAGAGACTTAAGTAGCCACACACGCTGATGATATGTCATTTCATGGAAAAGTTGGCGATCAAATGGATTTGTAGGTCCACACACCCCCAAAATTCAGGTTCAATACCCATTTGGTCAAAAACCTGCAACAATTACAAGAAAGTCATTTGGAGTTAAACGATATAAATTTAGAAGCTGAAATTTGAAATACCTGCAGGTAATGAAAAGAAAGAAATAAAGAATTACTTGTATAATACTGAACATAAATAATGAATTTGATGAAATATGTAACAGAGAAATCCAATTTTTTCAAGTAAAACATTTCCCATTACGCTTGAGGGTGATTGAAACTAAGTGCAACCCAACTCTCTCATTATTTATCAATACCCATTTCCTCTCCCTGTCTCCTGCAGCTTCTTTTATCAGGTTCTTACCCCAGTTCATTTCTCACAACCTCTACAACTAACTCTCCTCCTTTCTTTCTCCTGTCACCTATCTCTGTATTGCATTCTTTTACCAACTGCTCACTTCCATCTCTTTATATATCCCACCATCTTAGTCAACTCTAGTCACCTTCTGTTCAACATTATCTTCATTTTAATTCACCATCTAATTTCTGTATTTCATATTCTCTGTAATGTTGAGTCATGATATTTCATGAAATTCAAATTTATGTTCTTAAATTCGCAGGTGCACTCGCTCCAAGTAGTATCTTTAAAGAGAGTCCGACGTAATTTCAAAACCTAACAACCGAGACTTTTGTTGTCGTGGCTGGGTTGTCAAAATCATACCTCCGTATGTCATAACATTGTCTTAAACAAAATCGTTTAAGATACTTTTTGGAGTATATGCATAGTATTCATAATTCGTGGCCAAGCTCATTAAAAAATCAACCCCAGATGAGTTATTGAGTCATTAAATTCCTAGTGGTTTCTTTTACATCATAGGTGAACAACTGACTAGCCAGCCAGCCTTGGTGCCACGTTGATGTATTGGTGTCACCCAGAGGATGATTATGAATGAAAAGGAAGGAGCTGTTTATGGAATACAGAACTACTGCATAACATTCGTGAGTTACTGAATTTTCTTTGTATTATATACAATATTTAATGCTTATTAAAGCAGTTTTGCAACATTTTGTGTGTTTTTTTGGCCTCTGAACCTCGCTTATCCCCACAAAATAATGTTGACTAAACAATTTCTACATACCCCGTACATCTCCCACAGTGCCTCCTCTAACACAGTTCTCCACCCATGCATTCCCAGGAAGCATTTATTTCTTCCCACTGTTACTGTGATTCAATTCATTACTCACTGTTCCTACTGCTGAAACATTCTACAATATCCCCAGTAACAACACCAATTTCTTTGTGTCCCTTCTATAGTTAATCTCATCATTTTACTTTAGGTCATATTGACTAAGAATAAAATTTTTCCTATGACACTCTTCTAAATTAATTACCAAACATTTATTACTTTCATTTGAAAGTGTCCACCAGGAAGCATCATCTACAAACAGCAGCAGAATCCAATCCAAGACAGCAGGGTTTTGCTGTTCGTGACATTTCTCATTTGCAAATCTGTTCTTTGCAGTGGATTTATGGAACCCCAGTTTGTGTATTGTGGCCAAAGCACTCAACTATTCATGGGCTGGCATGGCAGAAGATAAAGGAAGTCAACACCAAAAGTTGGTCACAAACTTACTGGTATTAACAAGTCACTTACTCCATCCATCCCTTACTCTCTTTACAAGGTACCGTATGTAGTACAGTATCACTCTTCCTTATTTTTTTGTGATAACATTCACTAGTAGCTTGTATGTAAATAGGATCAAAACAGGACCTACTGTGCTCACATCTAGCTTGGTCACTTCCACTCATAGGGCAAGTATGGGACCAAGTTTTGCCAGTATCTATCCCCGATTTTTCGGTCTGCCATGATTACAAAAATTTTGGGATAATATACCTCTGTTTTTTAAGAGTAAATTATATACTATATATGGCGTGGAAATTGGAATATTATTAAAGAGCACTTAAAATTATCACCAGGCTATTATCAGGGAACTGCAAGATTGACTGTGATAAAACTGTTGGACCCTGATTTAATGTAAAGTACAGTACTTTAAAAAGGAAATGCAGTAGCAGAAATCCCATTACATTATCATGAATTAAGTTTTTCTTTTGAATATTACCCACTGAGGTATCTGGTGGTCTTTATGACATGTTACAGTGGCAAACAATATGAATTCACAATGTGAATCACGATAAACACCAGAGTGTGGTGTGAGTCCGTCTGGTCTCACCGAGTGGGCCTAATTTATGCAAATTTAGCTCCAGCTTGATCCACAACATAGAACAGCAGTGAAAATATACAGTTTTCTCACAACTAGATTTACACAATGATCTATAATATTCATTGTAGATTTACAACATTTCAGCTTAATTATGGGTTAAATATGTTTTGTGGACATCATAAAACTGTTTAAAAGATAGTTCTCATTTCCAAATAAAAACTTATGATTAAATTTGGAATGCAATCTTTTGTATTATTATATTTTTTCTTCAGAAAATAAACTTTACTTTAAGTTCTTAAAAAATTTTCTTAGGAAAATAAATAGCATATCGGCACTGTATACACATGTACAAACAAGTTAATTGATGGTACTGTACAGTTTGGCAAAAATATGGGTGACAAAAATTTTTAGTTAAAGTCTCATCCCATTTTTTTATTACCCGTGAAGTTTGTGCTTTGCAGATTTGCTGTTCATTTTGATTTTCAAGAATGTAATCCAGTAAACAACACAGCCCTCCTGTATTCCAATATTGTATACCAAACTTATGCCCTTTCCACTACCCTTGCTTTCACCTCTATTAACACATCCCTGAAAATGTTTAACAACTGTAACAATATTAAACATCTTAAATATCTTACTTTCACTGGGAACCAGTTTCCCTTTTTTCAACACACTCTATCCATGCTTTACTCTCTATAAATGTTCTGAATGACATTCAGCAACTATTTGTTTATCTCATACAGATATTAATGATGTTGTGTAAGGCTTTATACATTTGACCAACTCAAAGGTATTGAAGGTAAAGATAACAAAAATAAATGAAAAGGTACTAATTATTCATATCAATCTACTCACCTTCTGTGGATCACGATTTTCCTGTAATAGCACCTATACCACAGAAGAGTCTTGTGAGCTAGTTTTCGAGCCCAGACCTTATAGGGCATATAAGGTTTTTCATTTAACTTCTGCCTCTGCTGAGGTGATGACAGAAGTGAAGTGAGGCATTGCCAGGGTGCGAGATGCTCGAGGCATTAACAACATGCGCTTAATTCATACTGTGGTACTTCATAAATGTTGAGAGTCTTGAGTGTTAAGACGATGAAGTGACCTATCTGGGGAAGCTGAAAATCAAGAATAGATTAAAAAGAGAAATTTAATATATTGTTTTTCTATACTCTTTACAGACATGTAAGGCAGTAACAATATATTATATAAACACCAGATAATACTAGATAATAATAAAGAGACTGTAAATTTGAATGGTCCACAGCAACTGCAGCTGTATACAAGAATTAGGGGTTCTTCTGAATGTGAATTTCTGTGAATACATTAGATAACTGAGGTCTCTTGATATTAGATGTCTAGATGCCATGTTGATGATTATACCAACACAAAAGTACTTTAGAGATATGACAATGCTGCTATTGAGGAAATATTCTCAGTAACCCTTAAACTGCACAATACAAATCTGGCCTCTGCTACTGTATGTGCCAAAAATTTTATCTCTTTAAATTTCAAAATCTGACTTGAGAGCCATATGGCTACTACTTCGATGTCACACTGGGACGAGTGATATTCACCTCCCACACAAAATACTGTTCAGACTTGTGCACATCATTCTTTTTATATTTTTATATTAGAATTCCTTTATTTCTAAGTCACATTAGAAAACTGAAATGATTTTCCCACAACATTTACGGTTTCATTACATGAATCAGTGACAACTTGCGTGAGCCTTCTCAAGGCCACAGCTACTGGCAACATGTGTTATGTAGTGAAAATTATGCGGCTATGTACGACTCACTTACGACAAATTTCTGCATTATCTGCATTATCTAATGGGAACTACCCGTGACACGAGGTGGTCAGAGTAACGCTCCACCAAATCCTTCAAACACGATCCATATATATTATTAGCCCATCGCTGATTCTTACATACACTACCGCCAGGATTCAACCACGCCCACTAGCCCATGACTGTGACCGGGAATGCTAGCCCCATTAGAGATTCACGGCGCCATAAGCTCGTTGAACAGTCTTTGTGTGAAATATAACAGAGTCGAGGACTGCTTTTAGTATCCTGGTGGTCCAGCTGCTATGCTCCTCGTCACAGTCGGGCTAGTGGGCCGTGGGTTCAATCCCTGGTTGAAGTGTTGATTGTATGTAGAAGTCCGCATGCTATTGCTAATGAAATATATATATATATATATATATATATATATATATATATATATATATATATATATATATATATATATATATATATATATATATATATATATATATATATATATATATATATATATATATATATACTGTATATATATATACATACATATATATATTATGTTGTCAGAGTAAGAGAAACAATTGAGACCCTGCAATTGTGTGTAAATGAAGCAGAAAGTCAGATCAGCAGCCTGGGACTGTCACAATTTTGTGATGCCATATGGCAGCAGGGTCTACCATTAGACAACACATTATAACCCTCTGCACTTACGTTTTGCAAGATTCTAGCACATTAATGATGAATGAGGTGCCTGACGTTAATGTCGGGAGTTTCTGTGGTAATGACGGCTGTAGAGGGTGAAGATGATGGTCGCCATGGTCAACAAGGAATGCCCCATGCTAAGTGTGACTACTGTAAGGAGGTCAAGAAAGAGGAAATAGACCCTTGAAATAAAACGAGATGCTCGAGATGATCAAGAGTGGTGCTCGTACCTGTGAACTCATGCGAGGTTCAACTGCCCTGAATCTATCATATGTTCTGTTAAAGAACAATGAAGCCTTAACTGTTTCTGTGAACAGTCTTAAGATTTTCCAGTCAGAGGACATTCTCCAATACTTCTCACTGAAGCCTACTGCTTGTTATCCCATAACATTATATTCATGAGTGGATGGAATGAAGAAACAATGAGCAGGGTAACCTGTCTGGGCCACAGACAAGCACATGTTTACACTGCAGTTGCACAGAAGCACAGAAGAAATGCGCCAACCCTCCACTCTCAACTTAATGCTTGGTAGTTGGTTGGCTGCTTTTAAGAAGCATTATGTAGTCAAGTTTGCCCACTACCATGAAGAGAATACATCAGCTGATGTCATTGCAGCAGAAAAATACCTATCTTTCAAGTTCTTGTGAAAGAGGGTGGTTATTGCCGAGACCATATCTTCAATTGTGATGAAACTAGCATTTTCTGGAAGCGCCACCCAAGACCACTTTCATTGCCAAGGATGAGAAACAGGCACGGGCTTCAAAGGACAGTACAAGTATTACAGTTTTATTCCCAGCTAATGAAAGTGAAGATTTCTTGACGAAATCCTTGGTTGTTCACCTCACTGTACGCCTTATGCTCAGATTAGTTTGACAAGCACTTTGTTCCTGACGCCCAACAGTACTGCCGGAGGAAGAACACTGACTTCAAAGTGATCCTGGTGATGGATAATGCTCCTGACACACTAAGTTTCTAAATGGTCACTACCCTAATGTACAAGTTGTCTTCCTTCCTCCTAACACCACATCACTTCTGCAGCCACTTGACAACGAATTCATCAGTAACGCAAACTGTTCTACTATCAGTCACTCTATAAAGACCTTGGTCAGCAGATACTCATTAGATGAGTTACAACAAATTGAGACAGAATTCTCTGACAGTGACTACGATCTACCAGCACTAGCTAACCAGGAGGAGGAGGGAGGGATAGTACACAACCTGACTCCTAGCACCTCACAAGCACCACCCCACTACAGTGAAGTTTTTTCAGTTTGTGAATTTTGGAAGAAATTTAATACAGTAAGATCTCATGTTTCATGCGATTTCATTTCGCTTTTTTAATCTCGTGAACACTACCTAATGTAAACAAGTCTTATATTAGGTGTAAAAAATATCGTGAGTTTCACAGATCCAGCCAGCTGAATGCTGGCCACCGCCTTGAATGACGCCACAGCCATCATACCACTACAGTCATTTCTGCTACAACACGCTTTGTCAATGCTAGTGGTTGTAACGCCGATTGATGAATAGGGGAACGCTGTTTGTAAATGCAAACTTTGCATAATGAATGTTGGCTAAAGCGCCATTCCATCCTCAACGTTTAAGCGTGGGCCAGGGTGATGCAAGATTTACAGTTCACGCTCGACATCACATGTTCATTGATTCATGTCATTTTTTGGTGTAGTGTTTTTGAGAGGTATCCGTAAATTCTCGTTTCTTTGTAAATTTAGCTGTTACCCAAAAATGTTGTATGAAAAGAATAAGTAAAAGAATGTTTTGCAGTGAGGAATAATAATGGATTACACCAGCTTCTGTTTACATCACGGATCAGTTGAATCGCACGGTTTCTGTCGATTATCCGTGATTTTGCTGTTTTTCTCAAATTTTGTGTTAGCGATAAATATGGAGAGGCAAGGTGAGGAGAATGTTTCCAGAAGCATTCTGGAGATCGAATTGCTGGTGATGAACGAAAAGACATTTACAAGAACACAACTATCGCGCTGTAGCCTGCACCATCCTAGTGACCGCCCGGCTGCTATTGTGTGCTTTTTGGTGGTGCTCCACTTGTCGAAGTCAAGATAATGGCCTCTACCTCTACTGGGGTCCTACTGGTGCTGGTGGGGTGGGACAGACCCACTTAAGTACCCAAATAAGGAAAAAGAGAAGCGAGACTATCATAAGGAGTTAAGTTTGCCAAGTACTGATGCAGGATAAGCAGCGGTGATTGTTACTTGAGGAGGGCCTAAAAACTAGTTTCCGAAAGCACAATCAGGTCACCAAATGCAAAATTTGTATCATTTGAGGTTATAAATGGGAAAATCAGAGGTATATGTAGAGTGGCCAGTCTATATTGTTATTTTTTCCCATTAGTTTATGTATTTGTATTTGCATTTGAATTTGCGCCAATTTTTCCAGTCTATATTACTCGCAAAAATACAAGATCTTACTGTATTAAAATTGCAGGACATTATTGTTGATGCATAGGTAAGAGTAATGTTGCAACAGTGCTACACTCTTGAAGCCTTGTTTGCTAACCCCGAGGTAAATGGGGCAGAGCAGATTGAGGCAAGTAGGGGGAAACAGTCCAAGGTGGTAACACTTATGGACACAGTGGAAGAAGTGTGGTCAGTCCCAGAACCAATATTTTTATGTTAAGTTGAAGATTTGCAAGAAATCATCGGTCAACATCAGCAGCAACCGACAAATGAAGAAATGTTGAGGAGGAAGGAGACCAACAAGAAGAACAGCAAGCAACACAAGAGGGATGATGTTAAGGCTGGTGAACTTACAACACGCAAGTTGACTGAGGTGCCTACAACCATCACACGTCTAAGTGAACAGCTACAAAAAGAATACGATGACAGGTCTCATCCTCTGAACCTATCTGCTCTGTCCTTGATAGGTTATGGAGCAATATATGGCAATGTACATGTCCTGTGTTAATGCTTGTCAGCAGGCCATTATTACACGGTACCTGTACAAGGCCCAGCCTGTTAATGCTGTGACAAACATCACTACAGAAGCTGATCTGCACCGATGATGATATTGAAGTGTTGGGTGACTTACTAATGGAAGAGCTACCTCAGGACTTTGAGGGATTTGATGCTGGTGTAGAGGAGGGAGCAGTAACCAGTCCTCCCTGCCTCGAACCCATCAACCAGCCCTGTGAAGCATTTCACTGACTCCATCATGAGAAGTTATTCTACAGTATGAGTGTATATAAATAATGTTATTAACAATATGTACAAGATAAATATGTATGAACACAGTACATTAATGTTATTTTCTGGGTGGCTTGTAGGTCGTTATAGGCGTGTTCAGGTGACTGACCGCAGAACTGATTAGGCTTATATACATGTACTTAAACATCGCTAGTTTTGTGATTTTGAGTTTAACGGCGATAAACTGATACCAATTTAGTCACAAACTCGAGATCCTACTGTACTTGCTTAGGTATTGTTCCCACAATGTGAGCTATTTATTTATCCTGAGAGAACAGGCACAACTGCTTTGAGAAATAGCCACAATAGACTAAGTACACAGCTGTGATGCGGTGGGACCACGAGTCCATGTGGTATTTCAAGATAAAGTGTACTACCAAAAATGATGGCAGGAATTAAAAGTTCATGTCATTACTTGTGTAGATGATGTACTGTGCAAGGAATTAGAGAAAGACCACTATATTTACCTCCCACATTGCTCTCATATGGGTATAAATTGGCTCTTCCATAAGGTCCTTTCCCATTCTACTACTTCTTGCTCACGATCTCTCTTGGCCTGTCTCATGGCCTCCATTCTCTCTTCTTCAAATCCTTTTCACGCTGAACTCTGCACCCACGGACGCCATATAACACATATGAGAAAAAGTTGTCCCCTGCAAGGAAAAACA
>NW_024735528.1:0-14968 GCF_018991925.1 Homarus americanus | reverse complement strand
CGGAGCCGATCTATAAGCTTGACTGGACAATTTGTTTGCATCATTGAGTTAGCAAAATAGGAAAACATATTACCTTCAGATATTGTCCCATATCCTGTTTTGATCTTGCCTTTTGTATGCTAATTTTATTCATCCTTTTTCTCAACGGTGATATCAAAGTGAAATAATCTCCGTGAAACTTGAGGAAAAGTTTATCTTGAGAGCTTAACGTCTGACAGCCAATATTTCGAAGGTTTATTTAAACTATACTGATCACGTAGTGTATTTGTCAATGATATTTAAGAGTAACCCGGGTAGAGTTCTCGGTAAAGACGTGTTCTGAGGTACTTTTCACTAGCCTTCATCTGCAACAGGGTATAGTTATGAAGACGTTAATAATTCACTCTTATTTTATCATTGAACAACGAAGGAAAATGACAAGACAGAGATAGAGAAGAGTAAATAAAGATTCTTTCAGTCAGTCAGTCAGTCAGTCAGTCATTCAGTCAGAAAAGGTGCCATCTACACCCTTAATGGAGGTAAGACTTAATCACATAACCATTTTAACTGCGTCTTTACTCAAGCTCTGACAACTCGATCAACATCATTACCATCTTCGCTGCCACCACCATCATAACCAGTTCAGCCACCACCACTATCATCATCACTACACCTCTTCCACACCTTCACCACCACCATCACCACACCTCCACCATCATCACTACACCTCTTCCACACCTTCACCACCACTATCACCACACGTCCACCATCATCACTACACCTCTTGCACACCTTCACCACCACCATCACCACACCTCCACCATCATCACTACACCTCTTCCACACCTTCACCACCACCATCAACACACGTCCACCATCATCACTACACCTCTTCCACACCTTCACCACCACCATCTACCTCCACCCATCATCCCTCTCTTACATTACCACCTGTCCACCACACCACCATCATCCTTCCTCTTTACCTTCACCACCACCACCACCATCACCACACGTCCACCATCATCACTACACCTCTTCCACACCTTCACCACCACTATCACCACACCTCTGATAACATGACTACTTCACACCGATACCTTTCCCATTTTTAGAATTACCATCACAGTTTCACCATGGCTCTCACACTACCTGTCTCCTTATTCATCTTCAATATATTTAATTAATTTTTCCCACTTTACACTTTACACCTTATATACAGCATGAACGTAATTTAGATAAGATAATGAGCTATACTACTACTACTGAGACTACTAAATTAGGAGGGCCATGGTCATATATAATGTGTTGGACGCAAGTTAGAATGAAAAAAAAAACACAAATTACGTACCTAATTTGTATATTTTGACACCAAAAGGGTCGTAGCTTCTCTTCAAATGGAGTACCTACCTCAGCACTAGTTTTTAATTAAAATCAGTCCAACGTTGACTGAGTTATCGTAGTTACAATCTTAGAACACACACACACACACACACACAGAGTTATGGTCGTCAATATATGATAAAAAAACGTTTTCCTTCTCATGGACATATCGAATTATTCATTAATTAGTTATATTTTTCAGAAACTTTATAAAGACACTAAACGATGTCATGAAAATGACTCATTAGTTCGTTCCTCTTAATTCTCCTTCAATTATTAAACAATTGTAATTTGAGGCACAGCGTCTTGGGGCGATAATGGCGTTCATCAACTTCCTAATTGTTTTGTGAGAGAGATCAACCCAGGGGTGATGCGGTGTGTTTACCACCACCAGCAGGAAGTGTTGCCTTGTGGTGTGGTGACCGCCGGAGACAGACAGACAGAGAAATACATATATATATATATATATATATATATATATATATATATATATATATATATATATATATATATATCTATATATATATATATATAGATTTTTTTTACATAGTTTTTATGAAGATATTAAGGTGCTTGTTAAAGAATTTAAAAAAGTAAATGGAATTGACTCAAAACAAAGACTTTTCATATTACTGACTTTAAGAATCTTATGAAATAAGGTCGTGAGGGAGAGATAAAGTGTGTCAGGGAACATTTCAAGTGGCCCCGGCTATTTACTATAAGAGAATGTATATGACAAAAATATTGACATTTAATTTGTATACAGGGAGGGAGATTACATGATTACATATAATAACATCTTCATAATAAACTAGAGTGATTTGTGGTTAGATGTTCCGTACGGTGTATATATATATATATATATATATATATATATATATATATATATATATATATATATATATATATATATATATATATATATATATATATATATATATATATATATATATACACAAGTTCTTTCGTGTAATTCACATCTTCAGGGTGGTAGACTGGTTTATAATCACTGAGGCATCAGTCTGGCTTTAAGCTCATTTTATCAACACCTACAGTAATGATTTACTTGCATATATGTTATATATATATACATATATATATATATATATATATATATATATATATATATATATATATATATATATATGTCTCTCTAATGGCTCCACGGGTGACTGAGCACCTAAAAATTATCTCATTTTTAATAATAAGTGCAGGCTGCTGTGTGCATTAACTATACAGGGCTGCACAAAATCCTCCTTATGACATTCACTTACGCGGTACTTTAAGAATTCAGTAATTCTCTAGAAATAATATCTTGATCATTACTAATATTTTGTTTAAGTAGTCATTATTATATTTGCCATATTATTATTATTATTTGCAATAGCTTTGTGTTTTACGTATTCAGGTATTGTGAATTATCATGTATTCATTGAGCTGTGTGGCTGCCTCTACACAGCTGACCGATGGTGACCAGAGAACACGGCCAGTGGCGGGGAATAAACCTGAACTCATGTACTTCAGCAGGGGTTTTGTTCATAACAGTCCACCCTGTTGAACCATATTCTCACTATGCTTTCACAATTTCTGTAGTTTTGGTAAAACAATTTAACATCGCACGGTAAAATTTATTTCTAGTTTGAAATACACCGCTTTTTTCTCCTATTTGTATGCGTGTCTGTAAAAATCAATATATTGCTGAAGGGACACATAAACATTTACGCACTAACGTTTTATACAGAGAGCTGACATCTGTAGGGAGTCGAGGGCGACGACTAAGAGGCGCTTACTAACGGTGTTGGCGGCCACCAGGTTTGCTCTTCGTCATGCTGTACTCGTGCTTCTGGCTCCAAGTGCCTCCGGTGTAGTTTTGCACCAGAGTGATATCGTAATTTTTTCTTCTGCTTTCGTTGAGGTCGACACCTGTAGTTGGAGAAGTACTGACAGTTTTGTTAAATTTGATGTTTTTTCTCAGAATTATTGAACAAAATAATATATGTAGAATAAGTCTTTCCATCATGACAGAATCACTAGCAGTGAGCCTAAGTCTTACAGCTAAAGAAATCACTGGAGGTTAGATTGACCATGTTAGTGAATTTCAAAGTTGCTATTAAATCGCTTTTAAGTATTTGTTAGAAAGTAGTTTCAAGTTAACAGAGACACTTTAGCTAACTACCCCTTGTTAATAATAACCGTGACAGGCCTCATTAATATACCCCACAGAGCTTCTACCTCTCACTGACTGATCAATGAACCACGCCCGTAAAAGGTCACAGACAAACAGAACTTAAATGTTAGGATTAAGGACAAAATCCAAATGTTCTCCATACAGTAGGACTCAATGTTCAGCTGGCGCCTACTGTACAATACCTGCGTCTATGTTACATTAAAACTCTTAGTCTTTCATTCTTCAACACTCCGTCTCTCTCTCTCATATACGTTCCCCACATCCTCAAGTTTTTCATTTACTCTCAATTTTCGAATTCCACAACTTTCTCTCTCAAAAAAGAAATGATAAATAAGATTAATAGATAAAGAATAATAATATTATCCTTTATTTACTCTCTTATCCTCTCAGTCTCATTTTGTTGTTAATTTTTTACGGAGAATGTAAGAGGAGACGCCCGTGACAGGAGTCGCCCGTGACAGGAGTCGCCCGTGACAGGAGACGCCCGTGACAGGAGTCGCCCGTGACAGGAGTCGCCCGTGACAGCAGCGATATACAAAGTGACACTGGCGACAATGTGCCCTGGGCTCGTGCAGTGTTTGGCTGACACCGTGTCGGGGAGAATATTAATTTGCGGATGTTAGCTGAAGGTGCCTGTATACTGTGCATTAGAAGAGCTGGCGCTTATGTGTAACAGGGAAGACGTGTTATAGCGTCGCTCGCTGGGAGGAATGAGAGAGAGAGAGAGAGAGAGAGAGAGAGAGAGAGAGTCGTTTATATGTTGTTTTAGCAGTGCGTTGATGGCATACGATTAAGCAATCAAGTAGAGCGTGTCCGAGTTGAAATAGGCGAGAGTGATAGTGTGAACTGCATTAGAGAATTGACCATTATACTGGGTGATAGAATACGGAAGTGGAGGATACTGAATGACTGACTCGGAGTGAGGGACTTGAGGGGTGAGATGGATTATGTGGTAGAGGTTTAAATAAGATTCAGATAGAAATCTTTAATGTCAGAGAAGTGAGGGAATATAAACCTTAAGTTACAATGTGATTAGTTGAGAGAAACTAGAAGTAGGAACAAATGTAGTGACTTCAGTATTTTCTTTTTCTTGTGAGTGAAGTAAGTTTAAAGATGATAACTAATACGTTGAATACCACGTTTCAGTAGTCTTTGATTTATAATGTGGAGCGAATATACAATAAATATGTTGTTGAAGACATTAAATGTTACCGAGCTATTGGTTTCCAGGTGATGGCAGTGATACCAGAGTTGAAATTGGAAGTAGTCTGCTGGGAGGCCGTCCGTAAGATTGTTATTATGATTGGTGTCGTCTTTACAAGTTCCGGTTATTGACAGGTTATTCATATGTAAAGGAAAAGGGAGGGAGCAAGAACAAGGCCTTGAGGCATGACTGTACAGAGGAACTGTGGGTAGACGAAATGAACAATTTTATATAGGAAAAATTCGAGTGGCGAAATTCAGGAAATTTGGCAAAAAATACCCTGATACTAACACTTACCAAAGGGTTCGAAGACGTCTGGGATAACAGGAAAAGGTTATTGCTAGTTGAAACAATCTGAAAAACAAAACATACATTTGCAGCAGAACTGTCAAAAAATCGATATTCACCCAAGTTGTTAAAGGTACCGACTTTAGGGGTTGGGGTGGTGTGTACAGGGGCAACTTTCTGAGAACTGGAGAAAGTAATTGTAGACATTGGAAGTCTGACAGGTGTTTATCACAAGGGGAGACTTAATCCTACGCCGCACCACAAAAAAGTTTTAGATGTTTCTAACTGGACAATAACGACGGAAAATACTGTTAATCGAACTCGTATGGGATAACATCATGATATATCCTCTTGCCAAGTTTGCTTAAAGGTCATTAATGTTTGTTTGAGTTATTATATTCACAAAATCGGACACATGCATACTCAGATGGGCACAAATTAGTTGCTAAATTGGTTTGATTGAGTTCCTAAAAGCATCTTTGTCAGGACCACAGGCGGAAATTGTGACATATCAGAGTCAACGAGATGTGTTTTTCTTAAGGACTTAGTCGTGTGATGAGATCAGGACAAGGAAGAGCCAGACTGATGTGATTAAAATAAATGCGTTTAAGAGATTTTATCAAGGAGCAAAGACATTCATTATTCCCGTGTTAGGCTATCTGGTTCATATTCATTCAAGGAATAAAGTTTTTTTATCTGTGAAGTTATCAATTGCTGTACTGTACATACTAGTTAGTGCCTATAGTATTGTATTGTGTTTGTAATTTCTTTCCTTGACTTCTCTTAAACTGTTTGTGTGCCTAGAAAGATACCATTGAATTGCCATCGTTAATATTAACTGAATAAACTGCAAACTTCCTACTAAAAACCTCGTGTTGATAAAACATATGATCAATTACAAGACAACCTTGTAATCCTTTTATTTTTGTTAGACTGGCGGTGTTGGGGTAACATCCACTATATTTAATATATCATTATAAATCATTTCTTCAATATTGATTTTAACTCCAATATTGGAAAATCGGGGTCATAATTCACTGAGGGGTTTATCTACACAAGCGGAAAGGAGGTCTGTAACCCTGTGGGGCTCCCAGAGTTTAATCCAACAGTACTTGTGAACTAAGTCTTCTCCTGGGCGATAGTTTGTGTACATTATGTGGACAGAAAGTGTTTGTGCCCGTACACAGTTAATTATGACCAGCTGAGCATTCCAGTACTATGCAACTCTAGTATACACTATAAGTTGTTGTCTGCGGTGAAGAGGTTTAGAAAACAAACATACACAAACGCACAGTACAGTACATGTCTTCCCACTAACTACCTCCCACAGCTCGCTGGCCAGAGTCACACACACTCCTCCCTCCGAGGTCCCAACGATTACTGGATCAGGTCAGGTGAGACACACTTTGACATCTAACACTGAAATGAATCCAATTTCTCTTTTACTGAACCCTTCATGGTGAAATCTTGGCTTAGGGCTTGACACCTGAGTTTAAGGTTCTAGTCCAGAAGTGTTGCAGCATTAACCGTACTTGAACACAGTTAATACAAGTATCTATACATCATTTATT
Organism: Homarus americanus; assembly: GCF_018991925.1. Taxonomy (NCBI): domain Eukaryota; kingdom Metazoa; phylum Arthropoda; class Malacostraca; order Decapoda; family Nephropidae; genus Homarus; species Homarus americanus. The sequence goes on along the minus strand of NW_024735528.1, from coordinate 8,355 downwards.
TCCTCGATATATTTCAATACATATAACGTTTGTCTTTATTATATCCACATATTCATTCATAATTTCTGAGAGAATATTTTCTTTATTTCTCCAATCTTTCTCTCTCTATTTTTATTCTGGCACTTCTATATCCGTGTACCATCAATCTTTATTCCTCTCTCTGTTAGTGACATCAAGTTCTCTGAGCTGCTGCACAAACTCGGGGTCGAGGCCAACTTTAATACATTTTTTCCCTCTTGTATGTAGTGCAGTAGGTCGGTTAATTAAACTTGCACCGTGATCGACTGTGGGTTTTTTTTTATCAATTTACGGTGGCAGGATAATATTGACGGTCAGAATCCCCGGTTCCCACTGAACACTCCAATATAACCCTGGTAATTCTATCTCACTGGTGTGGTGGCTTATGTGAGGGTCGGTGCTAGCTTAACATGTCTGGCCAGTGTGGTGGCTTATGTGAGAAGTCGTGCTTGGCTTAGTGTGGTGGCTTATGTGAGAGGTCGTGCTTGGCTTAGTGTGTCTGTCTGTTGTGTAGTGGCTTATTTGAGGGGTTGTGGCTGGCTTAGCGTGTCTGGTTATAGTGTGGTACTTTTCCAAAATTCTGATTATTTATTTTATTTATTTTTAAATTGGCCAACTATATGTAGAATTTTATGCCGATTTCAAATATGTTGTTTTTTCCTGAAATGGACGGCTCAAAAGATACACGCATAATTACGTAGTTCAATTGCACGCATTTATATTGTACTATCTCAATATAAATAATACGCTAATAGTCGCGCTGTAAATAATAAAAATCTTGAAGTATTTCTGCTATAACGCGAATGTGGTTTATATTGCTGGGATCCTTAGTAACAACATAATTTATATATATATATATATATATATATATATATATATATATATATATATATATATATATATATTTGTTTAAATAAATTGTGTAGTTGGGGCCATTAACTAACCTAACCTAACCTAACCACACAAACGCGGGGGCTTGTTTACTGGGCACCCTCCCCCACCCACCCCCTCGCATCGTGTGGAAGGCCAAGCGAAAAAGCATTACAACGCTCAACGGGGAAGCATGCCGCGTTCATGCTTATCTTCAAGACTGACTTAGCATGTGTGGCTGTGGTGTTGTGGATCGTGTAAAAGTGACTTAGCTTTTCAGGCTGATCTACACCTCTTGAGAATTCTTGTGCTCCTCTTTTGTTGTATTGTACATATAAATAAATCATCTTAGAACGTCCCTGATTAAATTAACATCGATGCAATATTTTTAGTCTTATGTAGCTAAAGACACAACTATCGGTGTATAAGCCAATAATCGATGCGGCTCTCTTGAAGGTGGACCTGCAGCCTTGGGAGGGCTATAAATAATGTGTGAGTTAATCTCCATCAACAACAAAAATATGTTGTCTTAAACCTACAGATTCTATAAGTGAATTGTCAGGGATCGTAAGAATACTTTTCGTAGAGCCTAAGTATTTCATTTATATTTGTTTGGTTAAGATAGTTACAAAAAAGGTGGAATATTATTATCGGTATTTATTATCTACAGATGGCACACGACTAAGCGTATAGACATGACATAAAACTGCTGTAGTTTATCTTGGTTAGGTGACTCGAGGGCACTATATTGGCTCCATGCATGTGTAGTTGATGTTGGTAAACAACGCTACGTGAAAGCTGTCTCATCCTCCCTTTCCGCGTTTAGAAACAAAATGATCGGATGTTATTGATGGGGAATGTGTTAGTCCACTGCAGGAGGAGTGAAAAATATACAGATTCCTTAGAGCACCAACTGAGGGTAATACGAGTCAATTGAAAGCATCGTTTTCTTCCCTTGAGAACTTAGTTGTAACTTTACTTTTAATAGCTGCTGTCTAGTATATGAAACGACTAGTACATGGTTTAAAGACTCTATTTGTTGAAACACTTAAAGGCTTTTCGTGATAACAACAGCTTCCCCGAGGTGTGTTGTGTCTAGTAAGGTATAACTAGTCATATGAAAATACTTCTCTAAATTCTAACATACGACTCCTGGATATTAATATTTTATAGATCCCTTTTTTGTATAGTCTTGATACATCGTCAACAACACTGACTTGTTTCACTGTGATTGTTGTATAATTGTTAACATTTTTATCGTCAGTTTAACAGCTCTAGTTTTGCCCGTCTCTCGACCTCCTCTCTGTAACACTAAAATTTCTATCTTTTCTTCCATTATCTCCCAAATTTGCCAATCCAGCTTTAAACTTTCTCATTTCTACTTTTCTCTGCTACATTTCCCTCTGCCTTTCACGATGTAGTTTCTGTTGGTGTAATATATTTGTTGAGTGTAATAGCCCCGAACCCCTCAGCACAACACTGGCAAATGGCAGCACAAGTGTAACAACTACCATTATATCTTTTAAACTATTCTTGTAATAGTTGGGTAGTGGCTCTTAGTTTGTGAAATGGTCTCTTTCTCGGATAGAGTATATGGGGATATATTTTTTATTTTATGTAATCAACAGTTATTTCCATATGGCAGGGCTGAGCACGAATGGCTTTAAAATATTAGGCGTAGTTAAGTCTTTCAGCTACAATAAAATGATAAAGCTTAAAAACATCATATTTTGTTTTTGTTTCCAGTTTGAGAATTTGTCTTGTAACGAGTTGGACAAAGAGCGTGGAGACGTATACATAAATGCACAAGGACAATATCCACATGGTGTGTACTGTGGTCGTAGTGTAGTATTGTGCTCGTTGCCAAAGTTACACCACGCTAAAGTTTAACAATAGTACATGTGGTGTTTGGTTAAAATTCTTTCTTTTTGTTTTTCAATGACGTATTTCCTGTAGTATAAATTAAAGTTTAACATTACCACTCAGTGTAAATACTCACAGATGCATTATTTTTCATGATAAAATATAAAATAGTGTATTTGTTAAGAATTACCTTTTAAGAGTGGGCTGAAACCACTAACTCCACTCCCAGAGACAGAGATCCGCTCCATACACCATCTATGACAACGAATGAGCAGACTGACCTGTAAAGTCAGACATAAACCTTGAGCTGATCTCCTGAACCACCGGAATTTCGGGGTCCTGTCTTTCTCGGTGTAAAAATCAATACATCTCGTGTGACAAAGCCAGTACCCTATTTTAACAAATAAATTCATATCTATGCGCTTTCTGTATATGGCCGACTTCCCCCTAGCCAAATAAAATGGAGGACTTTGCTCTAGAGGGGATACAAAACATTCCACAACTTTTCACTTTTCGTTAATAAATTACTTCTTCTGCAGAGTCGTACGGGACCACTTTCACCTGCAATACTCTTCTGAACGTCATTAATAAAACAAATTTAATCAGTTTCGTAAGTGTTTAAATATTTCCCGTTTACAGTTAGTGATATATTATTCGTCTGAGACAAAAACATGTATTTTCCTCCCCAATTTGACTGACACGATGAAGACGATATTATAACTTAACACGACATCTTGAACAATATGTTTCCTATAGTGTGTATGTGTGTGTGTGTGTGTGTGTGTGAGATGCATGAAATTAGTTAATACATTATGGCCAAACTGTCTTTCCTCTCTGGTATTCCTTCCCTCACTACACTCACGCTGCTCCTCCATAACCCGGTAGTTACTGTTGTCTTGAAGGGAAACACTGTATAATTAAGATAAATATTACATCAATTAAACATTATACAGTTTCCTATAATGTAATTAGTAAGTTTAAAATATGAGAAGAATTAATGACAATATAAGTTTAAAAAAAAAATATTATGGTAGGCCAAATAACATTATAACAGCCACTCATCATAAAGTCACAGTCCGTAAACCTTGAATAATAACCTCATTATTTTTGCTCTGATTTACAGTCTTGTATCTGATGTACTTAGTATCGTATGCACACTTTTTAAGCATCATGTATCTGTGAAGTTATGCCAGTGTCACTTTATGTTAGTAATGAATTTTATAACTTTAACATATCATTGATAATTAATGATTTACAAATAAAGAAAATTTTTCCACCTTTTGTATTTATTTACAATATTAAATGTATCCATTGGAGCACGATATTCACAAATTAATAATTGGTTAATTTTATTTTTGTCACGCAAATAATAAATTCCTCGATTGTTATAATTATGTTGTGATTAAACGGCTACAGATGTTTGTGATTTTGGTGGGGGTGGAGGCAGGTCGACGTTGTCTTATGGACAATTTCCAGTGATTCTTTAACGCAAAATCATCATGATGGTAATACTAAGAGATTCTTTTTGTCTTGAGGAGGCTTTGGATCAGTTCTATAAAAAAATTCTTAGCGACATTAAGGCATTTGTCTACAAACGATCTTGGGTACTTTAAGTTCAATCCAATATTATAGATACCTGTATATTCAAATTCCACGTCAATGAATGTTTTTACGTGCTCTACGAATATGCAGTCCAGAATTCATAGATGAGGTATTTGAATATATCTATAATATTGGACTGAACTTAAAGTACCCTTGACCTTTTACTGTATATTACAGTGGCCTTGTTATTAACTACTCATCCGGTCTGTACTCTCCCCTGAAGATATGCATTACACGAAAGCGCTTGGGAACTTCGTGTTGTCTTTTTTCCGTGTGGTTATCAGCAGATATTTGGATCATGTGCACTTAAAGTGATACGAATATATTTTCATATATATGCATGTTTGCCCCTGTGTGTGTGTGTGTGTGTGTGTGCACTGCATCGTCGTAGTGTCTTACTTATATGATAATATAATATTCTATATTGATTAGATAGCATAATTTTAAATCGTTAATTAATAATATTGGGATATAAACATACTCAAGTAAGCTGGTAGTATATTGATGTGATTGTGACTTAATACAAACTTCTATTATTCTAAGTATCTTCGTTCATTGAGTCTTGATCCATAGTAACATAGACAGTGTTTTCCTATATAGTTTGCCTATCATTTACCTGTGGGTGTAGAAGTTTTATTTCATCTCCAGTTTTTTCGTCTGTTTCTACCCAATATTTTCCCCTCAGCTCAACTCTTTGACTTCCCATGTAGAAAAAGTTTTAATGTATACAAAAAAGTATGCTTTTTCAAAGAGTGTGTTAAGGGATTTTTACGGTTAAGTTAGGAACGCTCAGCGCACGTTGATTATAGTTCGCCAAGTCGTTTGGAGTTGCAGCTGCAGCGCTTCACCACACTTACCCAGTTTTTCTTGGTCGTATAAAAGGGAATTGTGAGAGGGGAATCCAGAGTGTATATTTTCTCTCTTTGTATGAACATTTTAGTCTGTTTACATTTCTATTTTCAGGACATGTATTTGTGTGTGTGCGGGTGTGTGTGGGGGGGGTGTATGTGTGTGCGGGGGTGTGCGGGTGTGTGTGGGGGTGTGTGTGTGTGTGTGGGTGGGTGTATGTGTGAGTGGGTGGGTGTATAATATGTAACAAAGTTTATAGTTCAACAAGTATTGATGTCTTGGAAGATATTAGAAGTAACAATCATTCCTTGATAAGAGCCGAGTCTGCAGACCATCACAGGCGTGAAGAGATGAAGCACAACTTGAATAATTACATTAAAGCCTTGAGAAGCTTCGGTGCACCAGGAGTTAACTGACATATGCTTAAGTTTACTAGATTCCTGGTAATTACAGCCGGTGTGTTGAACAGGGTTGTCAACAGGCACAATGATCTTGGTTTGGGAAAACTAAAAACCTTGAGATTAGGGAAGAGGACGCCACAGTGGGGTAACAGACAGACACGCACAGCGGCAGCCTCAGCTACAAAGGAGCAGAGGAATTACAAATTTAAAATATAATTTAAAGGATGACATATGTGTCCCAGGCCGTTATGGGTGCAAGGAGAACAGGTGACAGGCGGTGGTATATAAGGCAGTCTGGCATGTGGCAAGATGACGGGGTAAACCTCAGGAGCCGCAGTGTTCTCAGACATTCAGCCAAGCACTGGAGGGATTTCCTGGAGCAACCATCGACTCACAGCCAAACGTCCTGTGAAGGAATTATAGTGTGTATGTATATATATATATATATATATATATATATATATATATATATATATATATATATATATATATATATATATATATATATATATATATATATATATATATATATATAGATATATATATATCTTGATAAAATCACACGGGAAAATGGAAACAACGGAGCACCTTAGCTTTTGTCTTTATTCAAGACATCTTCAGAGGCAACTGGATTACATGGACAGAGAGAGGCTTAAATATACAGGGTGACCTTAAAAACATGAGGTCAGGTCATAATGATGTCATCCACTAATCCCCACACCAACACACACGTAGAGGAGCTTAAGAGAAGGGGGGGTGACGTGACTAGTCAGGTCAGGTCAAAAATAAGGGACCCACTAAGTAACTATCATACATGTAGAATTCTAGATCAAAGGTTTTCAAAGCATTTTTAACCTTGGGCCACTGACAAATAAATTTATGTAACATATTATCAGTTTTGAACTGACCATCACTTAGGTTTATTGATTTTAATTCCTTAATCAAACTAGCTTCAACCAGAAGTCTTTCTGTGACACAAGATGATTTAAATACTTCTAAGCTTTTTTCCCAAGCAATGGGATGATTATTATTCCTAACATGAACGAACAAGGCACTGCTTTCAGATGCTGTTCTGATATTGTACTTATGTTGTTTGATTCTGAGCTGCAGTGTTTTTCCTTTCTGTCCTACATAATTACAATTACATTTGGTACATAGAATACAATAAACACTTCCATTTACATTCAAACTTGGGTTATTTCTTATTAACATATTGGTAATGGTTGAGTCATACTTGAAAACAACATTAATATTTAGTAGCTTGAGGGACCGAACTAACGGGACAAATTCATTACGATAGGGCAGAGTCAAAATATTCTTAAGTGTAGGAACTTGTCTGGTTTGAGAGGAATGAAAGGATTTTTTAGCCCTTTTAAAACAACGATCAACAAACACAGAAGGGTACCCGAGTTTCTGTGCAATGGAACGAATGTGTTTAAATACATCGTCAATAAATTCAGAGTCACAAATACGCAGACATCTTAAGAACATAGCAGAAAAAACTGACATTTTGGTAGACTCCAGGTGATTCGATAAAAAGTGAATGAAACTGTCTACCTGTGTGGGCCTTCTGTATACCTTAAATTTGTAGTTTTGGCCATTTCTCATGATAAGCATATCAAGGAATGGAAGGGATCCATTTATTTCTCTTTCAATTTTGAATGTGATACTTGGGACAATATCATTAAGCTTGTCTAAAAATTCCAAAGGGTCACTGTTTCTAGGCCAAAGACAAAGAACATCATCTACATATCTATACCATGAAGGAATAAAGTCCACTATATTGGGTAGTAATCTAGACTCAAAAAACTCCATATAAATACAGGCTAGAGGAGCAGAAAGACAATTACCCATGCTCATGCCAAATATTTGCTTGTAGAACTTCCCATTTGCTCTAAACACATTGTCAGTTACGCATAACTCAATCAATTTGAGGAAAGTATCATGTTCAATAGTTAAACCTAACAGTTGTAATTTATCCTTAAGAAATGAAAGTAGGTCTTTCACAGGTACTCTAGTGAACAGTGAATTTACATCAAAACTTATTAATTCGCAAGGTTCATTGTGTTTCTTGAGTTTATCAATTAAATCACTGTTATTGTGTATATGTGAATTAGATATTTGGCCTGTAAGAGGGGATAGCATCTTTACCAGTCATTTGGATAATTTGAAAGTAACAGAACCCACAGAACTCACGATAGGACGTAATGGATTGTTAAGCTTGTGTGTTTTGATCAATCCATACATATAAGGTAAAGTGGGATTGATTTGAGAGAGCTGTTTGGTGAGATCGGGGTTCTTTTTCAATAACATCTTCATTTTGGAATTAGATAACTTATTAATATTTTCCAGGGGATCTTTCGTAAGCTCACAATACGTGCTTTCATCACTAAGTAATGAATTCATCTTATCATTGTAGTCACTTTTATCCAAAATAACAATAGCATTAGACTTATCAGCCTTGGTAATATGGATATTCTTATTTCTTTTCAAGTTTATCAAGGCTGTTTCAAATCTTTTTGTAATGTTTGAAACAAATTTCTTATGTAAAACATTATGTATACAACTATACAACCTTTAGCTATGGAAATATCTTCATTTGTAACATCTGACGACTTATTCTTTTCCAGGTTGATTAAACCTTTAGCAAGAGTAAGCGGATTAACACACCGTTGAGTGATAGAAAACTTCCTACCAAAAACAAGAACAAGTTTCTCATTTGTCTGTAGATCATAAGATGATAAGTTTATGA
>NW_024735527.1:0-11398 GCF_018991925.1 Homarus americanus | reverse complement strand
ATAACTCCTCCAGGTATCTTTTGTTAGTTTCACCTTCAGTGTCCTCATGACTGTCCTTGTCATTTTACTATTGTTTGTCTTCCTGTATCTTGGATGTTCTCTATGTCACAGTTTGTCTTTGTTCTTTATTATACTTCGTCACTGTCCATGTTTTACTGCATTATATTTCTTTGTTGTGATAAAATAGTTCCAACACCTTCAGTTATAAACAATAATCATATGAAAGTCTTTGACAACAACTTAAATTATTCCTTATTTTCGTTACTTAGATCCATTGAATTCTTGTGTCCGTGTCCGTGACAATGATAATATTAGAGTATAATCAAAGGAGTAATATTGAGTAGTCTCTCAGGTTTCATTCGACTGTATAAGTTTATCACAGTAAGCAGTCTACTGTGTTATCATCCATACATACAAAGCTGTAGCGAGACTGCTGGAGTTATGCTGCATCATATTAATGCAGCATGCAGCATAATGCGACCTCCTCTCCCTCCCTCCGCGACATGACAGCATAATGCAGCTCCCACTCCCTCCCTCCCCAGCATGACAGCATAATGCAGCTCCCTCTCCATCCCTCCCCAGCATGACAGCATAATGCAGCTCCCTCTCCCTAACTCCCTCCTCAGCATGACAGTATAATGCAGCTCCCTCTCCCTCCCTCCCCAGCATGACAACATTATGCAGCTCCCTCTCCCTCCCTCTCCAGCATGACAGCATAATGCAGCTCCCTCTCCCTCCCTCCCCTGCATGACAGCATAATGCAGCTCCCTCTCCCTCCCTCCCCAGCATGACAGCACGCAGCCCTCTCCATCCTCCCCTATGACAGCATAATGCCCTCTCCTCCCTCCCCAGCATGTCAACATAATGCAGCCCTCTCCTCCCTCCCCCAGCATGATAGCCTCTCCCTCCCCAGCATGACAACATAATGCAACTCCCTCTCCCTCTCTCCCCAGCATAACAGGATAATGCAGCTCCCTCTCACTCCCTACCCAGCATGACAACATTATGCAGCTCCCTCTCCCTCCCTCCCCAGCATGTCAACATAATGCAGCTCCCTCTCCCTCCCTCCCCAGCATGACAGCATAATGCAGCTCCCTCTCCCTACCTTCCCAGCATGACAGCATAATGCAGCTCCCTCTCCCTCCCTCCCTCCCCCAGCATGACAGAGCATTGCAGCCTTCCTCCCTCCCCAGCATGACAGCATACGTGCTCCTCTCCTCCCTCCCCCATCACAGACAGTATAATGCAGCTCCCTCTCCCTCCCTCCCCAGCATGACAACATTATGCAGCTCTCTCTCCCTCCCTCCCCAGCATGACAGCATAATGCAGCTCCCTCTCCCTCCCTCCCCTGCATGACAGCATAATGCAGCTCCCTCTCCCTACCTCCCCAGCATGACAGCATAATGCAGCTCCCTCTCCCTCCCTCCCCAGCATGACAGCACCCTGAAGTTCCTTAATGAGTTGGGCTCCAGACTTATTGAAACTACCAGAGACTCCAGGGCATCGATCTACTATTTACAAGACAACCAACTGGGAGATGATGGTAAGGGAAGGCGAAAGACATCAGGTAGATTTTAGATTTTTACAGAACTTTATTTGGTTGGGACACAAAGACAGGCTGGAAGGGTGAGGTATGAGGATCTGGCAGGGTGGGGTATGAGGATCTGGTAGGGTGGAATATGAGGGACTGGAATGGTAGGGTATGAGGGAGTAACAGGGTAGGGTATGAGGAACTAGTAGGGTAGGGTATGAGGAACTAGAAGGGTAGGGTATGAGGAACTAGTAGGGTAGGGTATGAGGAACTAGAAGGGTAGGGTATGAGGACTGGCAGGGTGGGGCATAAGAGACTAACAAGACTGGGTAGAAGGGTATGACAATCTCCTCTTCTACACTAATCACGCCACACGTTCTCCCTAAGTCATCAAAAAATATACATTTGTCATGGTGTTCAAAAATTCCTCTTTTACCAACACAAGCTCTCGTTCTTGTAGCCATTGTGATTTAGGCTGAGGGGATAGAGAGATATGGTGAAGGAAGTAGGAACAGATAAAGAGAATGGCGGACATAGATATGAGGATATAATAATTGTGGAAGGGGAAGGAAAGAGGTGGTGGAGATAGTGGTAGAGGAAGCAGGGAAGGAGAGTAGGGGAGAGAAAGTGATGATATATTAAGGTTAAAAGAGACAAGGGGGGATAGGATAGGTAAAGAGGATACGACAGGGCAGATTTAATCTAATTTCATGGGTAAGAGATGGCAGGAGACCTAGTGAGTGAGTGAGTGGGACAAACATTGATCGTGATCACGCCCCAGTCCACAAGATCGTACACACAAGATAGAGTCAAAGGAACAGAGGGAGCATATTCGGTTTGTTGTCGAACACTTGAATCAAAGGAGCAATAAGTTATTACTGAGTCACTGCACGTTGACTACATATTATAGTGTTTGTAAAGATCTTTCTTGTTACACTGGTCGAGAAGATCAGATAGCGACCGTACGTGAGCTGTGGCCCATATCTACAGAACCTTGACCATATTAGTTGGTAAAATTGTCTTCGTTTTCTTTGGTGAGTGATCGTGTATTTCCAGATGTAATAACTGAAATGTGTTCAGTGTCTCCAGCAGGACCCGGCTGTACTCTCTTATTGCTGGGACCTCTATCAATCTGCCTACACGAATATCAATAAGACCTGTTTCAACTTCTCTACAAACTTTAAGAGCGTTCGGTCGAGGAGTTCAGGTACGAAAAAAGTATGTTAAGTGAGAATAAATTAACACGAGGCCAGTCAGTGTGTCAAAACAAGGTCGGGCCCACATCAACTGGCAATATAATCACATAAGGCGGATCATGACGATAACACATTTGTGCTTATTGTTTCATCAAAGTACTTAGGCAACATGTTAAATCTATTGTTTGTGTGAAAGTAAAAGGAGAAGCTGTATAGGTTGATCCACAGTTCCTGTTTCAACATCTAACAAAAGCATCAGGGAGAGTGTAAGGCAGGTGAGTAGTGTAACCACCCACTGTACTCTCAAGGGTCTGGCCTAAGAAACACCTTATGGACTATGAGCTGTACACTGCTGCATCACATTAACCACTAGGAGTTGCAAACAAACACTCCTAAAGTGCCTTTATGGAGGAGACCGATGAATTTCAAAATGAACACTGTGACTCCTGCTGTCTCGGTAGGGTCGTCAAAATCCTTCGTCTGTCGTGTCATATCGTCTAACACAAAATCGTAAACATACTTTTTGGAGCGTATCTACATCTTACAGCATGATGACGCTAAATGGCCGCCTTAAAATGTTATTCTCAAAGATTTAATTATCCAATGAAAAAATTCACCCACTAAAATTTAAGATCACGTTGAAGATAAACTCATTAAAGTTTTATACTATAATGGAAATTAAAGTTCACTCACTCGCACTCTTGGGCAGAAATTATAATTTAAGTTCTCATTATAGAACAGTCTCGGCTGTTTTTAGGTCCTGCTATGGTTACTGTCTGAGTCACAATCAACCTCACTTGGCATCTTCTATTTCAATTTGGCGCATTTCATGTCGGTGTATTTCATGTTGGTGTATTTCATGTCGGTGTATTTCATGTCGGTGTATTTCATGTTGGTGTATTTCATGTTGGTGTATTTCATGTTGGTGTATTTCATGTTGGTGTATTTCATGTTGGTGTATTTCATGTTGGTGTATTTCATGTTGGTGTATTTCATGTTGGTGTATTTCATGTTGGTGATCACCTGCCACCCACCAGAGACTTGGGAAGGTTAGAAATAGTATCATCTCTGTGTTTTATGACGTCTTCGAGGTTTATATCTTCACCTCACCTCCTGAACCACATCCTCAAGACGGACCATTTCTTACCCCTGGTCGTCTTCTTAGTTAGTCAGGCTTATTTACATTCTTCTCTCACAGCGCTGCGCCCCCTGGCGAGAAACTCTCCTCATTTCTTCTAAACTTTTAGAGAAGTAAAGTTTATTCTCAACTGGTTGTACAGATGAAGCGTCACAACTTCTTGATATCTTTGCTTTGTGATTATAATACCAACGTGTCTGAGTCGTGTATTTGTTTATAAACTTAATGGAATAATATTTACCCAAGTTTAAGAGGCACTAAAGACATTATAAGGGCTGGATATTTTAAATTATCTGCATCACTTGAATCACTTGACTCAGGAGTGAGAAAATGAAATTAAAACAAAAAAGAATTGTAAGTGAATGAAATATCGAAATCCTTGAAAAAACTAAATTTCTTAAAAACAGTAATGGACTAAGACAGCAGTGGAAGGTAAGGAGATTGGTGGAAAAGAAAGGAGAAGACCGAAGGAGGAAGGTAAAAGGAGGGAAGATGGAGGGGAGAGGAAGATGAAGGGGGAAGAAGAAGGGAGGAGAAATGAATGGGGGAGATGGAAGGAAGGGAAGATGAAGGGGTAAGATGGAGGAGAAAGACGATGGGGAGAAGAAGATGAAGGAGAAGATGAAAGGTGGAAGATGAAAGGCAGGAAGCGACAGTGCAAAATAGATCGGCAAGAGACACAGTTGTACCAGAGGTGGTAAAAATATACACCAGGAAGGAATCAGGTGTGGCAATGTAATACACACACTCTCTCTCTCTCTCTCTCTCCATATAATGTTGCTCAGATTTCTCTCTTTTTCTAAAAATACAAAACTCGACTCAATAAAGGCAACACATGTACTGTACTATGACTGCCAGTGTATTACAGCATCAACATTATTATATAAGAGTATATATTATACTTAAGCCCCTCCCCCCCCAGGTATCGCCGGGATGGTTAATCTTCAGGTGGGATACGCTGGGCGGCGAGGGGAGTGACAATCTACCTGTGTCATTAAGGTCTCTGTTACCTTTTCCTGGGGCGACACTTCAGGTGAGTTATTATATAAAAAAGAGACTCACTTTATACAATACATGAAAAAATAACACCACCATTTAACTTACATAAATTAACACACAATACAATACTGAATACCTAACTAGCTTAGCTCCCCCCACCCCAGCCTCCCTTGAGCGAGCGGGAGCGTGCTGTGTATGGCCACCACCCCAACCAATCACCTCGACTCAGCTAGGTGGACAGCCCACCTGCTATTACTCCCTACTACTTTACTTCCCGTTTCTCTTCTTTCCTTCTCTCTTTCCTCTCCTCTCTCATGGCAAAGTCATTTCCTACTTTACTTCATCATCGTTACTCAGTAAGACAGCAGTAGACCACGACGCTTAACACTGTACCTGCCTGACTCTGGTGTTACCTGTACCGTGTTAATTAGCTTGAAGAACATACAGCTCTAAAACGTGATATGAATTGTTAATGTTGTCATAGGAAGATGAACTTGACAAAAAACGACCTTTATAACTAAATGTCAGACCAAATACTGTCAAGAGGTGTGAAGAGCTTCCATATGGAGAGGATCTTTAATTGAAGTCTAATGTGTCACTTCAGGCAATAACTCTGTGGGGTGGACACATCGACAACACAAGAGTGACCGACATATAAACACTTCCGAGACAACGATAACTAATGACTTTTTTTGTTTGTCCTTTCAGAACAAAGTTCACTCCTGGGATTATCTCTCATATACGAAGCATCACCAAGCACAAGCACCACACACCTGTATGGGTCTTCAGTATCGTCAACCAGCAACTGTCTACATGATAATAGTCCAGACAAATTCTTCCTTTTACTTTAACCCGGAAATAAACATCATCGACAGGTTTATTATAAATAATTATGACGACAGTAAGTTTTCAAGGTTCAAGTGTCCTTATTTCCTGCCAATGGTTCCAGGAAAACCTTAAAACTTACAATTAATAAATAATTAAAGATTTTTGTTTCTTGTATCTATATATATAAAACAAAGAAGTATGTATGTTTGTTTGTGTGTTTGTGTGTCCGCACGAGAATCTCGGAAACTACTATACCGATCTGTAGTGATGATGGATGGTGTTATATGTAGTGATGGTGGATGGTGTTATATGTAGTGATGATGGATGATGTTATATGTACTGATGATGGATGTTATATGTAGTGATGATGGATGATGTTATATGTACTGATGATGGATGTTATATGTAGTGATGATGGATGATGTTATATGTAGTGATGATGGGTGGTGTTATATGTAGTGATGATGGGTGGTGTTATATGTAGTGATGATGGGTGGTGTTATATGTAGTGATGATCTATCTTCTATTGATATAAAATAAAGAAGTATGTCTGTTTGTTTGTGTGTGTGTGTGTGTTTGCTTGTGTGTCCGCACGAGAATCTCGGAAACTACTCTACCGATGTGTAGTGATGATGGATGGTGTTATATGTAGTGATGATGGATGATGTTATATGTACTATAAGTGTTTACATAACATGGTAGATATTACTGAGCCTTCATCAGGGGTTGGTGCCTCCCTCCAGGTTCCCAGAGGTACAACTATTGGTGACATTTTCATATTCGATGGCAGCAGTTGAGTTAGATTCATTGGTTGGGAGGTACAGACAGAGTGTAAGTAGCTGTGGAAGTTTCGCGCTCCCTGATGTCGCCCAAATTGTCATAATTGAAGGTAACTGACTTGGCAACGGTAGTGCGTACGTTGGTCTTCTTAAGGATAGAGGCGGGTTGTTGGTCGGCAACATTGGATAGAACTATGAACTCAGCAGCTTGGCGGTCAAGGTTGTTCAAGGTACCATGGGCACTGTAGTAGTTAACTTCCAGCTTGTTAGTTGATTTTCGGCTGCTGCCAATGCTGTCACCATCCAATCGTCCAACAGCCTTATCACAGGAGGCTTCGTCAAAGTATCGGATGTATGCGAAGCCATAGTGTTCATTTTTGTTGTCTTTTGCGGGCATCACAAATAGGTCGATCTGTCCACATTCCTCAAACAATGGTCGAATCTGCTTAGGGGCCACACCAGGGTATATGTTTGTTGCAACCACCACGAAGCTGGTGTCGAAGTCTACAACGAAATCCTTGTAGAAGGTCATTGTGTCATATATACATACCATATTCTCTTCAAAAGTCTGAGGACCTCAATTTAAAATTTGGGCACACAAGTAGATTAATAGTTTAATGAGGTTGGAATATTTGTATTATGTAGTAATTATAAAAAAAATATAGTGACGAGGGGAGATAGTGTGAAAAAGTGCGAGGTGGGTTAATGAGGATGGAAGGTAGTGAGGGGTGGGAGGTAGTGAGCGGGAGAGGATAGTAAAGATAAGGGGTAGTGAGGGGTAGGGGGTAGTAAGGCGCTGGGGTAGTGAGGGGTGGGGGTAGTGAAGAGTGGGAGGTAGTGAGGGGTGGGAGGTAGTGATGATGTAAGGTAGTGATGATGGGAGGTAGTGATGATGGGAGGTAGCAGTAATGGGAGGTAGTGATAATGGCAGGTAGTGATGATGGGAGGTAGTAGTAATGGGAGGTAGTGATGATGGGAGGTAGTGATGATGGGAGGTAGTAGTAATGGGAGGTAGTGATGATGTGTGGTAGTGATGATGGGAGGTAGTGATGATGGGAGGTAGCAGTAATGGGAGGTAGTGATAATGGCAGGTAGTGATGATGGGAGGTAGTGATGATGGGGGGCAGTGATGATGTGAGGTAGTGATGATAGAGTAGAAGATGATGGGAGGTAGTGATGATGGAGGTAGTGATAATGGTGATAGTGATGATGAGAGGTAGTGATGATGGGAAGCAGTGATGATGGGAGGTAGTGATGATGGGAGGTAGTGATGATGGGACGTAGTGATGTGAGGTAGTGATCATGTGAGGTAGTGATGATGGGAGGAGCATGGAGTGTAGTGATGATGGGAGGTGAAGATAATGGCAGGTAGTGATGATGTGGAGGTAGTGATAATGGGTGTGATGATGTGAGGTAGGAGTAATGGGAGGTAGTGATGATGGAGGTAGTGATGATGGAGGTAGTGATAATGGCAGGTAGTGATGATGGGAGGTAGTGATGATGGGAGGTAGTGATGATGGGAGTGGCGACATGGCAGGTAGTGATGATGCAGGTAGTTATGATGGGAGGTAGAAAATGGGAAGTGAAAGTGATAATGGCAGGTAGTATTACGGGAGGTAGTGGATAATGGCAGGTAAAGATGATGGGGAGGTAGGAGTACGGGAGGTAGTGATAATGGCAGGTAGTGATGATGTGGGGTAGTGATGATGGGAGGTAGTGATGATGGGAGGTAGTGATGATGGGAGGTAGTAGTAATGGGAGGTAGTGATGATGGGAGGTAGTAGTAATGGGAGGTAGTGATGATGGGATGTAGTAGTAATGGGAGGTAGTGATCATGTGAGGTAGTGATGATGTGAGGTAGTGATGATGGGAGGTAGTGATGATGGGAGGTAGAAGTAATGGGAGGCAGTCTGTGTGTGTGTGTGTGTGTGTGTTTGTTTGCGTGTATGTTTGTCCACACGAGAATCTCGGAAACTACTTTACCGATCTGTAGTGATGATGGATGGTGTTATATGTAGTGATGATGACGGATGGTGTTATATGTAGTGATGATGGATGATGTTATATGTAGTGATGATGGATGTTGTTATATGTAGTGATGATGGGTGGTGTTATATGTAGTGATGATGGATGATGTTATATGTAGAGATGATGGATGTTGTTATATGTAGTGATGATGGGTGGTGTTATATGTAGTGATGATGGATGGTGTTTTATGTAGTGTTGATGGGTGGTGTTATATGTAGTCATGATGGATGATGTTATATGTAGTGATGATGGGTGGTGTTATATGTAGTGATGATGGATGATGTTATATGTAGTGGTGATGGGTGGTGTTATATGTAGTGATGATGGATGTTGTTATATGTAGTGATGATGGATGATGTTATATGTAGTGATGATGGGTGGTGTTATATGTAGTGATGATGGATGATGTTATATGTAGTGATGATGGGTGGTGTTATATGTAGTGATGATGGGTGGTGTTAATGTAGTGATGATGGATGGTGTTATATGTAGTGATGATGGATGGTGTTACATGTAGTGATGATGGATGGTGTTATATGTAGTGATGATGGATGATGTTATATGTAGTGATGATTAGACAATAAAATAATAACAGTTTAATGCTAACAAAATATACTTTGCTGTACCGTTGTAGTGAAAAACATGGTGGAACTTACATACACCGTTAATGAACTATTGATGGAAGAAGAAGTTTTGGGGACTGAACAGTGAGACAATGTGGAGCCTCCCGGAGAGTGGCGTTCTACCATGGCCTAGCGGATGAGCCGCCCGGAGCGAACAGTGGACAGTCGGTTACAGGAAACAAATCAGGAAAATGAATCCCATCTTAATGCTAACAGAAAGCGAACAGCGGACAGTCGGTCACAGGAAACAGACCAGGAAAGGGAATCCCGTCTTGAAGCTCACAGATAGCAAACACCAGAGAGGCCTTCTCTAGAAAATGATCAAGTGCATGAAATTCGTTTGAATGCTAATAGACAGAGAGCTGCGGGATCCAGAATTCTAAGAAAGAATACACAGTGGCATCCACTTGCAAGAGCAGTATTTGACTATGACAATGAGATAGAATATGAAAAGTATCCCTCTGTTGCCATTGGCAACATGGATAAGAAATGTGAACACTGCGGTGCAAAGAAGTATAAAGGAGAATCTGCTGGACTGTGCTGCTCTCATGGGAAAGTACGACTGCCAAATTTGGAAAAACCACCACAACCATTGAAGACTCTCATGCTGGGAACAACACCAGAGTCAAAACACTTATTGGAAAATATACTGAAGTGCAATTCATGCTTCCAGATGACATCCTTTGAAGCTACCAGAGAAGTTCGTGAGCACGGATACATACCAACATTGAAAGTCCAGGGTCAAGTCTATCACAAAGCAGGATCCCTCTTACCACTGGAAGCTGAGCAGGCAAAGTTCCTCCAAATCTACTTCATGGGAGATCATGAAAAGCTGACTACTATCAGGTGTGGCAATATTCAAGGTGTCAGACATGACATTGTCCTATCTATCCAAGAAATGCTGCATGAGCGCAACACGTATGTACAGTCATTTAAAAATGCCCTGGAAAACATGCCTTCTGACGAGTACAAAGTCAGGATCAAAGCAGACACGACCCCTAAGGGAGAACATGAAAGAACATTCAATGCTCCTGTAGTTGATGAAGTAGCCATCCTGATTGTCGGTCAAGAGTTTGAGAAACGAGACATCATACTCAAAATGAGAGGCGAGTCGCTCACAAGAAGAACATGATGCCACATGTACTGGAAGCAACAATACTGACAGGAAAAGCTAAAGGAGAGGACTTTTTATACCAAAGATACCTCTCATCACCACTGACCTGCCATTTGCATTCAAGCGACTTCAGTTCCCGGTTAAAGTGAGCTTTGCCATGACCATCTACAAAAGCCAGGGACAGTCACTAAAGATGGTTGGCCTAAACCTGGTGTTTCCTTGCTTCTCTCATGGACAGTTCTGTGTTGGATGCTCCAGAGTGGGAACTGGCAAAAATCTGTACATACTTGCTGCTAATGGCAAAACCAAAAATGTGGTGTGTGTACCTTAATGCACTACAGTGAGACACTGTGGAGCCTCCCGGAAGGTAGCGTCCTGCCGTGGCCTAGCGAAAGAGTGACCGACATATAAACACTTCCGAGACAACGATAACTTATGACTTTTTTTGTTTGTCCTTTCAGAACAAAGTTCACTCCTGGGATTATCTCTCATATACGAAGCATCACCAAGCACAAGCACCACACACCTGTATGGGTCTTCAGTATCGTCAACCAGAAACTGTCTACATGATAATAGTCCAGACAAATTCTTCCTTTTACTTTAACCCGGAAATAAACATCATCGACAGGTTTATTATAAATAATTATGACGACAGTAAGTTTTCAAGGTTCAAGTGTCCTTATTTCCTGCCAATGGTTCCAGGAAAACCTTAAAACTTACAATTAATAAATAATTAAAGATTTTTGTTTTTTGTATCGGGAATATATATATATATATATATATATATATATATATATATATATATATATATATATATATATATATATATATATATATATATATATATATATATATATATATATATATATATAGGGAGAGAGAGAGAGATAATGAAGTGAGAAGGGAGAGAGAAATAAGTGGTGAGAGAAGAGGACGAGGTATAAGTGGCGAGAGAAGAGGACGAGGGATAAGTGGTGAGAGAAGAGGACGAGGGATAAGTGGTGATAGAAGAGGACGAGTGATAAGTGGTGAGAGAAGAGGACGAGGGATAAGTGGTGAGAGAAGAGGACGAAGGATAAGTGGCGAGAGAAGAGGACGAGTGATAAGTGGTGAGAGAAGAGGACGAGGGATAAGTGGCGAGAGAAGAGGACGAGGGATAAGT
>NW_024735526.1:0-11512 GCF_018991925.1 Homarus americanus | reverse complement strand
TAGTTACGTATTGCTGTATATTTCCAAAATTCGAAAATCTACTTCGGTTTCGATAATTCACTTTGCCGAAAAGTAGAAAATCTATCTACTTAGGAAGTAGATAAATCAACTTTCCCGGAAAGTAGATATTTCCCATTTTTATGATACAAATTTCCTGTTTTCTATGATAACGATTTTCGGGAAAGTTGATTATCTAACCAACTTTCCCGCGGGAAAGTAGATATTTCCCATTTTATGATACAAATTTCCTGCTTTCTATGATATTTTCGGAAAAGTTGGTTAAACCAACTTTCCTGGAAAGTAGATATTTCCCATTTTTATGATACAAATTTCCTGTTTTATGATAATCTATTTTCGGAAAGTAGATATTTCCCATTTTTATGATACAAATTTCCTGTTTTATGATAATCTATTTCGGCAAATATGGTTATTCTAACCAACTCTTCCCGGAAAGTAGATATTTCCCATTTTTTGTGATACAAATTTCCCGTTTTCTATGATAATCTACTTCGCAAAATTAGGTAATATTTCCCATAATTCGAAAAAACTATTCCGAAAATCGATAATCTACTTTCCCGAAAAGTAGAAATTATCCACTTTTCGAAAGTAGATAACCAACTTTCCCGGAAAGTAGATATTTCCCATTTTTATGATACAAATTTCTCCGTTTCTAGATAATCTATTTTCGGAAAGTAGATATTTCCATTTTTATGATACAAATTTCGTTTTCATATTAATAATTTTCGAAAGGATATTCAACCAACTTCCCGGAAAGTAGATATTTCCCATTTTTATGATACAAATTTCCCGTTTTCTAAGATAATCTATTTTCGGCAATTTGATTATCTAACCAACTTTCCCTGAAAGTAGATATTTCCCATTTTTGTGATACAAATTTCGTTTTCTATGATAATGTACTTCGCAAAATTAGGTAATATTTCCAAAATTGAAAATCTACTTCCTTGAAAAGTCGATAATCTACTTTGCCGAAAGTAGAAAATCTATCTACTTTTCAGGAAGTAGATAACAACCTTTCCGGAAAGTAGATATTTCCCATTTTTATGATACAAATTTCCTGTTTCTATGATATTTATTGGAAAGTTGGTTATCTAACCAACTTTCCCGGAAAGATATTTCCCATTTTTATGATACAAATTTCCTGTTTTATGATATCTATTTTCGGGAAAGTTGGTTATCTAACCAACTTTCCCGGAAAGTAGATATTTCCCATTTTTGATACAAATTTCCCGTTTTACGATATCTATTTTCGTGTTATCAAAACTTTCCGAAAGTAATATTTCCCATTAATGATACAAATTTCCTGTTTTCTATGATAATCTATTTTCGGGAAAGTTGGTTATCTAACCAATTTCCTGAAAGTAGATATTTCATTTTTTATGATACAAATTTCCGTTTTCTATGATAATCTATTTTCAGGGAAAGTAGATATTTCCATTTTTATGATACAAATTTCCTGTTTTCTATGATAACTATTTCGGAAAATAAGGTTATCTTCTAACCAACTTTCCCGGAAAGTAGATATTTCCATTTTTGTGATACAAATTTCCGTTTTCTATGATAATCTACTAAAATTAGTAATATTTCAAAATTCGAAAATCTATTCCCCGAAAAATCGATAATCTACTTTCCTGAAAAGTAGAATCTATCTACTTTTCGGGAAAGTAGATAACCAACTTTCCCGGAAAGTAGATATTTCATTTTTATGATACAAATTTCCCGTTTTCTATGATAATCTATTTTCGGGAAAGTAAACAAAACAAATTCTGTTTTACATAACCAACTTTCGGAAAGTAGATATTTCCCATTTTTATGATACAAATTTCCGTTTTCTATGATAATTCATTTTCGCAAATTTGTTATCTAACCAACTTTCCGGAAAGTAGATATTTCATTTTTTGTGATACAAATTTCCCGTTTTCTATGATAATCTACTTCGCAAAATTAGTAATATTTCCAAAATTCGAAAAATCTACTTCCCGAAAATCGATAATCCATTTTCCGAAAAGTAGAAAATCTATCTACTTTTCGGGAAAGTAGATAAACCAACTTTCCCGGAAAGTAGATATTTCCCATTTTTATGATACAAATTTCCTGTTTTCTATGATAATTATTTTCGGAAGTTGGTTATCTAACCAACTTTCCCGGAAAGTAGATATTTCTATTTATGATACAAATTTCCTGTTTTCATGATAATTATTTTCGGAAAGTTGGTTATCTAACCAACTTCCGAAAGTAGATATTTCCCATTTTTGCGATACAAATTTCCCGTTTCTATGATAATTATTTTCGGAAAAGTAGATATTTCCATTTTTATGATACAAATTTCTGTTTTCTATGATATCTATTTTCGAAAGTTGTTTATCTAACCAACTTTCGCGGAAAGTAGATATTTCCCATTTTTATGATACAAATTTCCCGTTTTCTATGATATCTATTTTGAAAATTGATTATCTAACCAACTTTCCGAAAGTAGATATTTCCATTTTTTATGATACAATTTCCGTTTTCATGATATCTATTTCGGGAAAGTTGGTTATCTAACCAACTTTTCCGGAAAGTAGATATTTCCCATTTTTATATTACAAATTTTTTTTATGATAATCTATTGCAAATTTGGTATATTCCCAACTTCCAAAATCGATATCTACTTTTGAAAAGAAAATTATTATTCAAATAGATAACCAACTTTCCCGGAAAGTAGATATTTCCCATTTTTATGATACAAATTTCTGTTTTATGATATCTATTTTCGGGAAAGTTTTATCTAACCAACTTTCGCGGAAAGTAGATATTCCATTTTTTATGATACAAATTTCCTGTTTTCTATGATAATTCATTTTCGGCAAATTTGGTTATCTAACCAACTTCCCGGAAAGTAGATATTTCCCATTTTTAAGATACAAATTTCCGGTTTTCTATGATAATCTATTTTCGGGAAAGTTGTTTATCTAACCAAGTTTCGCGGAAAGTAGATATTTCCCATTTTTATGATACAAATTTCCTGTTTTCTATGATAATCTATTTTCGGAAAATTTGGTTATCTAACCAACTTTCCCGGAAAGTAGATATTTCCCATGTTTTAGATACAAATTTCCCGTTTTCTATGATAATCTACTTCGCAAAATTAGGTAATATTTCCAAAATTCGAAAATCTATTCCCCGAATCGATAATCCATTTCGAAAAGTCGAAAATCCATCTACTTCTTCGGGAAAGTAGATAACCAACTTTCCCGAAGTAGATATTTCCATTTTTATGATACAAATTTCCTGTTTTCTATGATAATCTATTTTTGGAAAGTTGTTTATCTAACCAACTTTCGCGAAAGTAGATATTTCCCATTTTTTATGATACAAATTTCCTGTTTTCTATGATAATCTATTTTCGGCAAATTTGGTTATCTAACCAACTTTCCCGAGTAGATATTTCCCATTTTTATGATACAAATTTCCCGTTTTCTATGATAATCTATTTTCGGAAAATTTGGTTATCTAACCAACTTTCCCGGAAAGAAGAAATTTCCCATTTTTGTGATACAAATTTCCTTTTCTATGATAATCTACTTCGCAAAATTAGGTAATATTTCCCCAAAATTCGAAAATCTATTCCCGAAAATCGATAATCTACTTTCCTAAGTAGAATCTATCTACTTTTCGAAAGTAGATAACCAACTTTCCGGAAAGTAGATATTTCCCATTTTTATGATACAAATTTCCTGTTTTCTATGATAATCTATTTTCGAAAGTTGTTTATCTAACCAACTTTCGCGGAAAGTAGATATTTCCCATTTCTACATATAATCCCTGTTTATGATAATCTATTTTCGCAAAATTTGTTATCTAACCAACTTTCCCGGAAAGTAGATATTTCCATTTTTATGATACAAATTTCCCGTTTTCTATGATAATCTATTTTCGGGAAAGTAGATATTCCATTTTTATGATACAAATTTCCGTTTTCAATGAAAATCTATTTTCGGCAAATTTGGTTATTCAACCAACTTTCCTGAAAGTAGATATTTCCCATTTTCTATGATACAAATTTCGGTTTTCTATGATAATCTATTTTCGGGAAAGTTGTTTATCTAACCAACTTTCGCGGAAAGTAGATATTTCATTTTTATGATACAAATTTCCGTTTTCTATGATAATCTGTTTTCGGCAAATTTGGTTATCTAACCAACTTCCCCGGAAAGTAGATATTTCCCATTTTATGATACAAATTTCCGTTTTCTATGATAATCTATTTCGAAAGTTGTTTATCTAACCAACTTTCATGGAAAGTAGATATTTCCCATTTATGATACAAATTTCCCGTTTTCTATGAAAATCTATTTTCGGCAAATTTGATTTATCTATCAACTTTCCCGGAAAGTAGATATTTCATTTTATGATACAAATTTCCCGTTTTCTATGATAATCTATTTGCGGAAAATTTGGTTATCTACCAACTTTCCCGGAAAGTAGATATTTCCATTTATTGATACAAATTTCCCGTTTTCTATGATAATCTACTTCGCAAAATTAGGTAATATTTCCCCAAAACCCGAAAATCTTCCCCGAAAAATCGATAATCTACTTTCGAAAAATAGAAAATCTATCTACTTTTCGGAAAGTGAATAACCTTTCCCGGAAAGTAGATATTTCCCATTTTTATGATACAAATTTCCCGTTTTCTATGATAATCTATTTTCGGGAAAGTTGTTTATCTATCCAACTTTCGCGGAAAGTAGATATTTCCCATTTTTATGATACAAATTTCCCGTTTTCTATGATAATCTATTTTCGGCAAATTTGATTTAACCAACTTTCGGCAAGTAGATATTTCCCATTTTATGATACAAATTTCCCGTTTTCTATGATAATCTATTTTCCGGAAATTTGGTTATCTAACCAACTTTCCCGGAAAGTAGATATTTCCCATTTTTGTGATACAAATTTCCCGTTTTCTGATAATCTACTTCGCAATTAGGTAATATTTCCCCAAAATTCGAAAATCTATTCCCCGAAAAATCGATAATCTACTTTCGCGAAAAGTAGAAATCTATCTACTTTTCGGGAAAGTAGATAACAACTTTCCCGGAAAGTAGATATTTCCATTTTTATGATACAAATTTCGTTTTTCTATGATAATCTATTTTCGGGAAAGTTGTTTATCTAACTCAACTTTCGCGGAAAGTAGATATTTCCCATTTTTATGATACAAATTTCCCGTTTCTATGATAATCTATTTTCGGCAAATTTGGTTTATCTATAACTTTCCCGGAAAGTAGATATTTCCCATTTTTTATGATACAAATTTCCCGTTTCTATGATAATCTATTTTCGGAAAATTTGGTTATCTAACCAACTTTCCGGAAAGTAGATATTTCCCATTTTTGTGATACAAATTTCCTTTTTCTGATAATCTACTTTGCAAATTAGGTAATATTTCCCAAAATTCAATCTATTCCCGAAAAATCGATAATCTACTTTCCCGAAAAGTAGAAAATCTATCTACTTTTCGGGAAAGTAGATACAACTTTCCCGGAAAGTAGATATTTCCCATTTTTTATGATACAAATTTCCGTTTTCTATGATAATCTATTTTCGGAAAGTTGTTTATCTAATCAACTTTCGCGGAAAGTAGATATTTCCCATTTTCTATGATACAAATTTCCGTTTTCTATGATAATCTATTTTCGGCAAATTTGGTTATCTAACTAACTTCCCGGAAAGTAGATATTTCCCATTTTTATGATACAAATTTCCCGTTTTCTATGATAATCTATTTTCGGGAAAGTTGTTTATCTAACTCCAACTTTCGCGGAAAGTAGATATTTCCCATTTTTTATGATACAAATTTCCCGTTTTCTATGATAATCTATTTTCGGCAAATTTGGTTATCTAACCAACTTTCCCGGAAATAGATATTTCCCATTTTTATGATACAAATTTCGTTTTCTATGATAATCTATTTTCGGGAAAGTTGTTTATCTCCAACTTTCCAGGAAAGTAGATATTTCCCATTTTTATGATACAAATTTCCCGTTTTCTATGATAATCTATTTTCGGCAAATTTGGTTATCTAATCCAACTTTCCCGGAAAGTAGATATTTCCCATTTTTATGATAAAAATTTCCGTTTTCTATGATAATCTATTTTCGGAAAATTTGGTTATCTAACCAACTTCCCGGAAAGTAGATTTTCCCATATTTTGTGATACAAATTTCCCGTTTTCTATGATAATCTACTTGCAAAAATTAGGTAATATTTCCAAATTCGAAAATCTATTCCCCAAAATCGATAATCTACCCCGAAAGTGAAAATCTATCTACTTTTCCGGAAGTAGATAACCAACTTTCGGAAAGTAGATATTTCCCATTTTTATATACAAATTTCCGTTTTCTATGATAATCTATTTTCGGGAAAGTTGTTTATCAACAACTTTCCCGGAAAGTAGATATTTCCCATTTTTATGATACAAATTTCCCGTTTTCTATGATAATCTATTTTCGGGAAAGTTGTTTATCCTAACCAACTTTCGCGGAAAGTAGATATTTCCCATTTTTTATGATACAAATTTCCGTTTTCTATGATAATCTATTTTCGCCAAATTTGGTTATCTATCAACTTTCCGGAAAGTAGATATTTCCCATTTTTTATGATAAAAATTTCCCTTTTCTATGATAATCTATTTTCGGAAAATTTGGTTATCTAACCAACTTTCCCGGAAAGTAGATATTTCCCATTTTTTGTGATACAAATTTCCTGTTTTCTATGATAATCTACTTCGCAAAATTAGGTAATATTTCCCCAAAATTCGAAAATCTATTCCGAAAAATCGATAATCTACTTTCCAGTAGAAAATCTATCTACTTTTCGGGAAAGTAGATAACCAACTTTCGGAAAGTAGATATTTCCCATTTTATGATACAAATTTCCCGTTTTCTATGATAATCTATTTTCGGAAAAGTTGTTTATCTAACCAACTTTCGCGGAAAGTAGATATTTCCCATTTTTATGATACAAATTTCGTTTCTCTGATAATCTATTTCGGCAAATTGTTATCTAACTCAACTTTCCCGGAAAGTAGATATTTCCCATATGATACAAATTTCCCGTTTTCTATGATAATCTATTTTCGGGAAAGTTGTTTATCTAACAAATTTCCGGAAAGTAGATATTTCCCATTTTTTATGATACAAATTTTCCGTTTTCTATGATAATCTATTTTCGGAAAATTTGGTTATCTAACCAACTTTCCCGGAAAGTAGATATTCCCATTTTTGTGATACAAATTTCCGTTTTCTATGATAATCTACTTCGCAAAATTAGGTAATATTTCCCCAAAATTCGAAAATCTATTCCCCGAAAAATCGATAATACTTTCCGAAAAGTAGAAAATCTATCTACTTTTCGGGAAAGTAGATAACCACCGGGAAAGTAGATATTTCCCATTTTTATGATACAAATTTCCGTTTTCTATGAATAATCTATTTTCGGAAAGTTGTTTATCTAACAACTTTCGCGGAAGTAGATATTTCCCATTTCTTATGATACAAATTTCCCGTTTTCTATGATAATCTATTTTCGGAAAGTTGTTTATTCTACTAATTTTCTCGGAAAGTAGATATTTCCCATTTTTATGATACAAATTTCCCGTTTTCTATGATAATCTATTTTCGGCAAATTTGGTTATCTAACAACTTTCCCGGAAAGTAGATATTTCCCATTTTCTATGATACAAATTTCCTTTTTATGATAATCTATTGGAAAGTTGTTTATCTAACCAACTTTCTTGGAAAGTAGATATTTCCATTTTTATGATACAAATTTCCCGTTTTCTATGATAATCTATTTTCGGCAAATTTGGTTATCTAACCAATTCCCCGGAAAGAAGATATTTCCCATTTTTATGATACAAATTTCTCCGTTTTCTAGAGAATCTATTTTCAAGTTGTTTATCTAACCAACTTTCCGGAAAGTAGATATTTCCATTTTTATGATAAAATTTCCTGTTTCTATGATAATCTATTTTCGGCAAATTTGGTTATCTAACCAACTTTCCGGAAAGTAGATATTTCCCATTTTTATACAAATTTCCGTTTTCTATGATAATCTATTTTCGGAAAATTTGGTTATCTAATCAACTTTCCGGAAAGTAGATATTTCCCATGTTTTGTGATACAAATTTCCCGTTTTCTATGATAATCTACTTCGCAAAATTAGGTAATATTTCCAAAATTCGAAAATCTATTCCCCGAAAATCGATAATCTACTTTCCCGAAAAGTAGAAAATCTATCTACTTTTCGGGAAAGTAGATAACCAACTTTCCCGGAAAGTAGATATTTCATTTTATGATACAAATTTCCCGTTTCTATGATAATCTATTTTCGGAAATGTTTACCAACCAACTTTCGCGGAAAGTAGATATTTCCCATTTTTATGATACAAATTTCCGTTTTCTATGATAATCTATTTTCGGCAAATTTGGTTATCTAACCAACTTTCGGAAAGTAGATATTTCCATTTTTATGATACAAATTTCCCGTTTTCTATGATACTATTTTCGGAAAATTTGTTTATCTAACCAACTTTCCCGGAAAGAAGATATTTCATTTTTTGTGATACAAATTTCCCTTTTCTATGATAATCTACTTTGCAAAATTAGGTAATATTTCCAAATTCGAAAATCTATTCCCCGAAAATCGATAATCTACTTTCCCGAAAAGTAGAAAATCTATCTACTTTCGAAAGTAGATAACCAACTTTCCCGAAAGTAGATATTTCCATTTTTTATGATACAAATTTCCCTGTTTCTATGATAATCTATTTTCAGGAAAGTTGTTTATCTAACCAACTTTCACGGAAAGTAGATATTTCCCATTTTTATGATACAAATTTCCCGTTTTCTATGATAATCTATTTTCGGCAAATTTGGTTATCCAACCAACTTTCCCGGAAAGTCGATATTTCCCATTTTTTATGATACAAATTTCCCGTTTTCTATGATAATCTATTTTCGGGAAAGTTGGTTATCTAAGAAACTTTCGCGGAAAGCAGATTTTTCCCATTTTTTATGATGCAAATTTCCCGTTTTCTATGATAATCTATTTTCAGCAAATTTGGTTATCTAACCAACTTTCCCGGAAAGTAGATATTTCCCATTTTTTATGATACAAATTTCCCGTTTTCTATGATAATCTACTTCGCAAAATTAGGTAATATTTCCCCCAAAATTCGAAAATCTTCTTCCCCAAAAAGTCGATAATCTACTTTCCCGAAAAGTAGAAAATCTATCTACTTTTCGGGAAGTAGATAACCAACTTTCCCGGAAAGTAGATATTTCCCATTTTTATGATACAAATTTCCCGTTTTCTATGATAATCTATTTTCGGAAAGTTGGTTATCGCTTAACTTTCCTGGAAAGTCGATATTCCCCATTTTTATGATACAATTTCGTTTTCTATGATAATCTATTTTTCGGGGAAGTTGGTTATCTAAAAACTTTCATGGAAATAGATATTTCCCATTTTTTATGATACAAATTTCCCGTTTTCTATGATAATCTATTTTCGCCAAATATAGTTTAATCTAACCAACTTTTCCCGGAAAATAGATATTTTCCCACATTTTATGTTCAAATTTCCCGTTTTCTGATAATCTACTTCCCAAAATTAGGTAATATTTCCCCAAAAATACGAAAATCTACTTTCCCAAAAAGTCGATAATCTACTTTCCCGAAAATTAGAAAATCTATCTACTTTTCGGGGAAGTAGATAACCAACTTTCCCGGAAAGTAGATATTTCCCATTTTTTATTATACAAATTTTTCGTTTTCTATGATAATCTATTTTCGGGAAAGTTGGTTATCTAACCAACTTTCCCGGAAAGTAGATATTTCCCATTTTTTATGATACAAATTTCCCGTTTTCTATGGTAATCTATTTTCGGAAAGTTGTTTATCTAACCAACTTTCGCGGAAAGTAGATATTTCCCATTTTTTATGATACAAATTTCCCGTTTTTCTATGATATCTATTTTCGGCAAATTTGGTTATCTAACCAACTTTCCGACAAGTAGATATTTCCCATTTTTATGATACAAATTTCCCGTTTCTATGATAATCTATTTTCGGAAAATTTGGTTATATAAATAACTTTCCCGGAAAGTAGATATTTCCCATTTTTGTGATACTAATTTCCCGTTTTCTATGATAATCTACTTCAAAATTAGGTAATATTTCCCAAATTCGAAAATCTATTCCCCGAAAATCGATAATCTACTTTCCCGAAAAGTAGAAAATCTATCTACTTTTCGGGAAAGTAGATAACCAACTTTCCCGGAAAGTAAATATTTCCCATTTTTATGATACAAATTTCCCGTTTCTATGATAATCTATTTTCGGGAAAGTTGTTTATCTAACCAACTTTTGCGGAAAGTAGATATTTCCCATTTTTATGATACAAATTTCCCGTTTTCTATGATAATCTATTTTCGGCAAATTTTTATCTAACCAACTTTCCCGGAAAGTAGATATTTCCCATTTTTATGATACAAATTTCGTTTTCTATGATATCTATTTCGGAAAAATTTGTTATCTAACCAACCTCCCGGAAAGCAGATATTCCAATTTTGTGAACAAATTTCCCTTTTCTATGATAATTCATTTGCAAAATTAGGTAATATTTCCAAAATTCGAAAATCTATTCCCCGAAAATCGATAATCTACTTTCCCGAAAAGTAAAAAATCTATCCACTTTTCGGGAAAGTAGATAACCAACTTCCCGAAAGTAGATATTTCCCATTTTTATGATACAAATTTCCGTTTTCCATGATAATCTATTTTCGAAAGTTGTTATCCAACCAACTCGCGAAAGTAGATATTTCCCATTTTCTATGATACAAATTTCCCGTTTTCTATGATAATCTATTTTCAAAAATTTGGTTATCTAACCAACTTCCCGGAGAGTAGATATTTCCCATTTTATGATAAAAATTTCAGTTCTATGATAATCTATTTTCGAAAAGTTGTTTATCAAACCAACTCGCGAAAGTAGATATTTCCCATTTTATGATACAAATTCCCGTTTTCTATGATAATCTATTTTCGGCAAAATTTGCTATCCAACCAAGTTTCCCGGAAAGTAGATATTTCCCATTTTATGATACAAATTTCCCTTTTCTATGATAATCTATTTCGGAAAAGTTGTTATCAACCAACTTTCGCGGAAAGTAGATATTTCCCCATTTTTATGATACAAATTTCCTTTTCTATGAAAAATCTACTTTCGGCAAATTTGGTTATCAACCAACTTTCCCGGAAAGAAGACATTTCACATTTTTATATACAAATTTCCGTTTCCTATGATAAATCTATTTGCGAAAATTTAGTTATCTAACCAACTTTCCCGAAAGATATTTCCCAATATTGAGATACAAATTTCGTTTCTATGATAATCTACTTCGCAAAAATTAGTAATATTTCCAAAACCCGAAAATCTATTCCCC
>NW_024735525.1:0-63078 GCF_018991925.1 Homarus americanus | reverse complement strand
TTATAATATTTGTACTGTATTTACTTGTCACACTTGCCACATGCTTCTGGTGTTGTTGTACAGGGGTACCTAGTGACAGCACTATGATCCCGCTTCCTTGATCAAGGAATAAACAATTGAAATTGAAATTGAATTCAGTGTACAAAAATTTGTGGTAAAACACTATTTGGCACCCGCAAGACGGATTACTTCACAGGAAGTAGTGAGGTATTCCTCTTTTTCTATTGATCACGTGAATATCGTTTAATTTACATGATATCCGTGGCGTTAGTTAACTAAAAATTTAAATACATATAGCAAAAATAAGAAAATCAACAAACAACTTCTAGTGATAGCAGTTTTGTAAACATTTACCCAATTTACTTTTAATATCTTGAAGGATTTTAAAACTAACTACTTGTGGCCACAGAAAATTCTAGTTATTATTTTATTGATAATTTTTAAACTATTGTAAAAAAAAATCGATCAAATAGAGTTAGGAACATGAAAAATTAATGATGAAAGGAAGATCAAATTTGATAAAATTGTAAATCAGTTTGTTAAGAAAACCAATACCTCAATGTTTAACAGTTATGGTACAGTTTAGGTATCGGATATAGACCTAAAAAATATTGATCCGAGCTAACCCGTTGCACCTCCAACTTCGCTCATCTTAAATAACCAACTCGGCCCACACATCACTAACGCAGCCCACCTTGCACACTTCAAACAAGTAGCTTGAGATATGTTTTATGTCTCTTTTGGTTCACTTAAATACAAAAAGTGTGAATGAGTGAATACTGAAGGTTCAATTGGTATGAAGGACAAACTTTATGAGTACTGTACATACATGTTAGTAGAACTTGATCAATGAACCATGATTCACATTCATAACTTGTGCTTCTCCAGGTGATATCTCTACCTTTACCAACTGTGTAACTGTTAAGGTGACTGTTACCGTCAATATAACAACTACTTGTGAAACTGTCATATATGCAACAACCCTCCTGGGTTGTCACCACTTGTAACAATCACTTGTTAAGCATGTTACCTTACATTCTATACAAACTAAAATATAGATCAAAGTTTATTGGATCTTCAGTAACGAAATCCAATATGTTCCTTTTGTTTGTTTATTATAAAAAGAGTTCTATGTACACTTCGATTCTGGCAAGGCACCGCGTAAATGACCAAACGCGTAACCCAAAACTGCATAAATCCAGACTCTACTGTGAGGTGTGTATGTAGAAGGCTCCTGATTGATGATGATGGGAATTAGAATTGGGGGTGGTGGAGAAGGGAGGAGAGAAGGAAGTGGGGGTGGAAGAGAAATCACCTCATGCTTCGTGCCATCATTTCACCAATAAAATTTTAAGTTCACTTGGTGTAATTCAAGATTATTTTCTTTAAATCAACACTGCACTGCACTATATATTGTCAATATGTAAAATAAATTTTAGAATGACCAATAATTGTACTGTAAAAACATAAAAATAGTTTATGCTCAAGAGAGCCACACATAAGATGTTACCTCCACTGACCAGAGATACAAACTGACGCCTTGCTGGGTGAGTCAAGTGGTTGATTGGCTCACCAAAAGCTAGTTTCCTGTACTGCAATTATGTTAAATAAGTGTTAAAATGACTAAAAATTTTAATATAAAACTTGGACAATTATTGAATGGTACAACCTTCTTGATATTTACCCAAATGGGAATGAATTTAAGCCCTAGAACCGATTACTGTATTGGCAGACTAATATTCCAGCTGGTGAGCAAGCGAAACATGTTGACATCATTTTGTAAAAATTTTGTTAACTGAATTTTTGTTCGTTAACCGAAATTTTGTCAACCGTGGCGTTTGTTAACCGAGGGATTACTGAATATAAATACGGTTTAGGAAACGGAAATTATTTTGACAGTCCAGTACCTTAAAAATTGGCACTGCAACACTGGGTATGAACACTCGAACTGAGTACTGTAATGTCCACTGAGGCATTTATAGACTTCTATTAAGTCAGCCCTTGCCTTCCTATAGTATAAACTGGATCTTTTGCTCCTCCATTCATCTGTAGAACAAGATTTTGAGGGACTCAGCACTTAAAAGTTTTTCAGCTGAGTTACACAGCTGCTACATTATTAACACAATAGAGGGAAATTCAGTCTTTATTTTTAGTTTGAGTTGTAAGAGTTATTGTAAGAATTAATATTGGTGATATTATTACCAGTTCAGTCAGTTGTCATTTGTAGCTCCAACCTTACCAACACTGTGCAATAATTTTTAGAATTGTAATTCATTATTTCATTGCTTATCAGCTTACTAGCTGCTGTACTGTGCTGCTGTACCTACTAACTCCAAAAATTAACACTATTAATACTAATTACTGCACCATGAAATTTTGAACCTTTAATGCTAAATATTTCAAAGGGTAGTGTAGGGGAGAGTATCCACTACGTTGAGTTTCCCTTCTCACCTTCATCCTAGTGCGATCCAACATCACATTAACCCCACTGTAGTGTCAATATCGCTAATGCTAATTTTTCTGCTAATTACTTCTGAAAACACCTCGGTTTTTGTATACGATTTGTATATTCTGTCTTCAGTAATTTCTTTAATTTCTTCACTTCTAGGGACCAAGTTGGTCATGATCCCCCTTTCAGAGATACCATATTTTACCATTATACTTGGCTTACAATGTTTGATTTCTCTTTTATGTTACCCTATTATACTTGTTGTTGTATTGTCGTTCTTTTATTTCTCATTTCTCTGTGAATATTTACAATCTATACAGTACATTATTTACTACACTCATTACTATGAGATAAAACACTAATATATGAGTATTTTTGTGATTTTTTTCAGGTTCCTTTTCTAGAATAATTGTTTGTGGAATGATATTATAGAAAACTCTTGAGATTGATGAATCATGTACAGTAAATAATTAATCGTTATCAAGTTTGTGATGATGGCTTCAGTTATATAACTACTTTTGTAACACAGAGCAGGTATATGTGGACATAGTATGATTACAGTATTTTCATATTTACAAAGAATTGCATTTTTATACTTATTTCAGAGGAAAGTTACTGGAAATGTTTATTGAAAGTGATGATATAGGAACTGTGCATATTTTTTTTTCTGTCTCCCTGTAGGTATTAAAATAATTAAAGTTAGACATGAAATAAGTTCTGCTTTGGACCAAAGAGAATTAACCTCCCTCAGTCATGAAGCAGCTGTTTCTTCTTAATAACAGTTACTGTATTGTGTGTACAGTATATGTGTATGAATATTTTAAGAATTGTTTACTTGAAATGATTCTTACTTGAGGATTTATTCATCACAGGAGAACAACACCTCAACAAAGGAGTTTCCAGAAAAGGTGGACCAACTCCTCAGTTACATCAATGAATTGTATTTTGATTCCAAATTGGAATTTAATAATCTAGAATGGCTAAAGTATGTATCCAAGGTAAGGAAATAAAAAATACTGCCTCAGTTTTACTCATCCATAGCAGTCCACTATTAGTTTATTACACTTTCTCTCTCTCTCTTTTCTTACTCAACACTTCTAAAACCATTTATATTTTCCTTCTTTCTTCATCATTAACTTAATTTTCACTTCAGCCATTTGTTGTGCCTTCACCTGATATACCGGTACTGTATAGCATTAGATGATATACAGTAAGTAGCTATGCCATGTAATTACTACCTGATGTCTATAGTAAGGTGAATACTTTACTAGCCTTTATATGATTCAGACTGCAAACATTAATTCATTCATGTTAATGATCATATTAACTTCATCATGACCAGACCTGCCAATACTCATGACCAAGTGTATCACCATGCTTCCTAGTTAAGGTAACTTGGCATATTCTGTGGGTTTAAGGTTTAAGGGACTCTGATACTCATAAACATAGACATGTACGTGTAGAATTCAGCTTATTAATCTGCAGGCTTTTTCCAGGTTATAAAAACAACAAAATGTAACATCTAGTTTTTACTCTGATATTATTAGTGACTAAGGCTGAACAGCGAAAACGGTACTGAAATGGTCAGAGGTTGGTGCTATAGAGGGTGTGATCATATGTAGTTTTGGCCAGATTTAATATACTCTTAACAACAAGGTCAATATCCAACAAATTAACTGTGACCATGACCTCCACATCTGTTGCCCACATACCACTAGTCTTCAGGCTGTTGCTGTTAAGATGGTCTGTGGTATCTTAAGACAGGTAGTCCTTTGATAACTGATATCACCATTCATATGCTGGATGACTTTGTTATAGAGAGCTAAATGAGAGTTTTCTGATCCATTCAGAAAGTGGCTGACAGCAAGAAAGTAGCAGTTCCCATCACCCTTGGTGCCTTAAACTTCTCATGTAGTTTTTCAGTTGCAAAATGACCAACAGAAACACATTGTTGTAGAATGCTTGAAGAACTTCCAGAAAATGTACCCTTGGTAAAACCTCTCTTCCTTCTGCTTTGTTGTCGGAGAACTCTTCACTCCATGGTTAAACAATCTGCCTAAGCTTGGACTTGGCACTGACATGATCATCTCTTTTTAAATCATAAATAGCTTTTGAATATTTAGCATCAACTGAGGTGTAAAGCCAGAAAAGATCACAGTGTAGTTCTTACTCCTTGATAAACTGCTCATGAAATAATGAATGGAAATTGTAAAGCAGTTTTAATAACATCTGACACAAACAGATGTTGTGTGGTGATGTTTATAGCTGCTGACCTCCAGCTAGTCTGTGAGATTTTTTTGGTGGTGTTTGCAGCTGCTGGCCTTCATTTAGTCTGTGTGATGTTATGCGGTGCTGTGAAAGGAAATCCCTTGCCTGAAGTGATGGCAAGTAGCACTTCTCAAGCAGCTCTATGTATTTTGCTGCAGTAATCGCCTCTCAATTCTGAACACGTGCCAACACCTTGTAATGATACCCAGCCCCATACATTACAAACAACATAACCAGATCGGCCTTCCTCAGTGATGTTGCAGCAGTTGTATCTGTGTGTGAAATATTGTTTACTTTAATACTTGTTGTTTGGGTGCTGTGTTATTTACCTTAACTGTTGTTTCTAAATCGTATCCAATATCATTAAGTAATCGAAATATTCTGATGGATTTATTAGGCCCCTACCTATGAATTAATAATAATTAAAGGTTTATTGAAAAAGTTCTGCAGCCCGAAGGCTGAAAATATACATTAGACATAAATGACTTATTACATACATTGACATTGGTGGTTTAACAAAAGCCTTCATTAGAGAAAGGTAAAGGAACATACAGTGAACATACAGATTAATGTTTACAGTGGAGGTCACATAGATCTTGTGCGCTGAGGTATTGAACAGCAGAAACGGAGTGTAGTAACTCCCTCACAGATGGCATTATGAGGGGCATCACGCGGAGTAGTAGTTCCCTCACAGGTGGTGTTATGAGGGGCTTGATGCGGTGTAGTAATTCCCTCACAGGTGGTGTTATGAGGGGCTTGATGTGGTGTAGTAATTCCCTCACAAATGGTGTATGAGGGGCCTGATGATGTAGTAATTCCTTCACAGATGGTGTATGAGGGGCCTGATGTGGTGTAATAATTCCCTCACAGATGGTGTTATGAGGGGCATCACATGGTGTAGTAATTCCCTCACGGATGGTGTTATGAGGAATCTCACATGATGCTGTAGCAACTCATTCACTACGTGGTGTCGTAGCATAATGGGGACACCACGTGGTCTGGTGTCACAGGACCTCACTCACTCAAGTGAGTGAGGTGTGGTCCCAGGCCTCCCTATCGTGGACGGATTAACACATAGCTGGTG
This sequence comes from Homarus americanus, assembly GCF_018991925.1. Classification (NCBI taxonomy): domain Eukaryota; kingdom Metazoa; phylum Arthropoda; class Malacostraca; order Decapoda; family Nephropidae; genus Homarus; species Homarus americanus. The sequence continues at coordinate 57,277 of NW_024735525.1, read as the reverse complement.
TTGTGGAGTCTCAGGGGCAGTTATCACTGGGTACCTGGGACCTCACTGTGTGAAGGGTAGCTTGGGTACGGCTCAGCTGTTGTTGAGTTGTTTTTCACTGACTAGAGCACTGTTCACCACTATTCAACACTGGCTACATTCCTTTCCTAAATGAAATAGTAACTTCTGGCGAGAACTTGTTGATATTCTGGTGGGGAGGAGGGGTTCAGGGGAGGGAGTTAGTATAGGCCAACATAACAGTTGACGTGGCTGCTGCCAGAGCAGCGCCAGGTACATCTTGACCCTTCAGTGGTCAAGGATGAAGTGTGTGTGTGTGTGTGTGTGTGTGTGTGTGTGAACAATAACTTGTTAAAAAAAACATCATACCTGGCATTTCTCCACCAACAATGCATTTTGCCATGTGAATTAGAGGAGAGCTGGCTGAACATGGCCTCGAGTGCCGAATTCTTGTTTGACATAATATTCTTTATAGTTTTCTAACTCTGATAAGTAATCTAGGAAATAGTATTAGTAAGTTAGGAAATAGTATTAGTAAGAAAGTGATGTGTTGTATTGCTCATTATATATAAATGCTCAAATCGACACCACTCTCAGCTTATACAATATTTAAGCTGACCAATAGCTAACTAATTGCAATTATAGTCCATTAATTATAACTAGGCCAAACTCTGCCATGCTTTCACTTTGCATATTGATCTGTAATAAGAGTGAGATAACTAAACAGAGTTATTTATGAATAAATATTATCATATTCACGTATAATTCTTTTAGCGGTAAGAGGACAGGGAATCTTGGCCAAGTTATACTGGACAAAGTATAGTGATGCAGAACTTGGTCAACATTAAGCGTGGGTCATGACGCATTGAATTTACTCTCTACGCAGTCAATCATTCTGTATGTGAGACACTTATGCTTACCCAGGACGTTGAGGTCACCACTTTTTTCATTTCTTCTGATCCACTTCATAACGATTGTGCAGGTCAGGCCAAGGTCACGTATGATAGCTCATGTGGAGAGGCCTCGTTCACTGATGGCGATAACGCGACCTAGGAGCAGCAACCTTTCATCCCTCTGATTAATACTGCTATAAACCAATTATTATTAAACTACATGGGTATTAGTTTTCTCATTAGAGGGTGTCTAGACAGTGACTCACAGTCCAGTAAGGGTAGGACGGGCCCCACACCTTCCACCTCAGGTGGACCACGAATTTCTGGCTGCAACTTTCCGTGTATTTAAAGAAAGCCATGCTGAAATACCATACACAGTTGTGTTTATGGATGACTCAAGTTTCTTAAATATACAATACTATGGCTGCTAATAATATTCGCAGAATTTGAGAATTCACAAGAGTACTGTACTAGTTGAGACCCTGCTTTACTAGCTGTTCCCAGAGTTAGGAAGGATGTCCAGCTGTAAAACTTTACTTCAACATGCCTTATTAAAAGTAGATCACCAGAGCTTTGCCCATCTCTTGGTCTCTGCTGCACACTTCGGCTTACAGTATCTCGGCTTGCAGTGGTGAAAGGGGTGTGGAGAACATCCAATTCTGATCTTCCCAACGGCTGCTTTTGGTAATATCGCAGTTAACCCATGGAAAATGGCCATAAAATGTTGAGGATGGTGATGATGATGATGATATTAATTAATACTGCACTGTAATATAATAATCCCAAACAACAAGTAACCTACATAGCAATACGACCGCTGCAGTTGTGAACATTTTTTTTTTTTTCCAAATGACACACGCATTTTCTATACCGAAACGTTTCCAGTTAATAGTGTCTCCATGTATAATTAGAAAATTATGGGGGCCCCATGTGCATTCAGCTGACTACATAAAAGGTAAGTGCTTAGTCACACTGTATCCATTCCTCATTATTTAATACTTTTACTGTACTGTATTTCATTGTAGATTTTTTATTATTATTATTATTATTATTATTATTTTTTTTTTATCTGTGTCGGACTTACGACCTGGATTTGGGTCAAGTGAACCCAAGGAGGCCTGCGTAAAGTGAACAACAGAACATATGGGATTAATTGAAATAGAGACCGGGCCGACCCCCAAACTCCACTTTTTCCCGACACAATACGTACGTTTTTTAAGATGCTGGGGCGCCCCTGCTAACACAATTGCTCAAGATATTGGATAAGGGACCCATATTCTGAACGGAGTGGTAATATCGACAAGCTTCTACCTAGATTTTTGCTATGCTTTCGACAGTGTACCCCACGAAATGCTGAAAATCAATCTGAAGGGTACGGAATTGGGAAATGTCCTAGCGTGATAGATAATCTTTCTACATGACCGCAAGAAGTGTGTGGTGATTAATGGCACGAAATCATCATCTGTACCTGTCACAAGTGGGGCTACTACAGGGCAGTGTATTGGGCCCACTGTTGTTTAGTTTGTTTGTTTCATAAATGACATGCCTGACGTTGTACACTCCTCCATGCAAATGTTTGCCGATGACGCCAAGTTATTTTGGGGAAATCAAGAAACTGCCGGATCAGAAGAGCTGCAGAAGGACCTTAGGGCCTCCAAGAATGGTCAAGAAAATGGCTGCTGAGATTCAATGTCACGAAATGTATACCTGAAGCGCATTAACGGTAAGGAGTAAGGTGATCATATATCCCAATGGGATGAAGAAACTGCACTATTTGAAAGACTGAATGTAAGAAGGACCTAGGTTTGTATGTTGACAAGAGCTGAAGTTCTGGGCCATTGCAATGGCGCTGGGGCAATCTAAAAATAGCGCCGCGCCCGGACACTCTCCACTGAATGGCGTCACACAAAATGTGAAAATGTTAGGTTCTGGCAAGGCACAGGCACGTGAACCTGGAATGCGGACCGTAATGTGAGGGTGACTGTATATATATATATATATATATATATATATATATATATATATATATATATATATATATATATATATATATATATATATATATATATATATATATATATATATATATATATATATATATATATATATATATATATATGCTGATAACCACAAGGAAAGAAGAAACACGGTTCCCAAGCGCTGGTAATTCACATCTTCAGGGTGAGTACACCCATGACTATAAGAATATCTTAATATTACCATTTCACAAAATTTTCACACATTCCTGCACAGCTAAAACCTGGAACGTCATTGGCATTTAAAAAACATGCACTGTTAAACAAATGTTAATCAAGAACTCCAACAACACAATTGGTTGTATTTATAAAGTCTTGCAAGGAATGTAATATGTTTTACTTAGGCCAGACAGGTAAAGATCTTGCAACTAGAATTAAAACAACACAAATACAGTGTTAGACAGGTCCAGGAATCCAATGCTCTGTTTGTTCATTTGAGGGATAACAAGCATTGCATTGACTGGGATAATGCCTCAATATTACCATGTAAGTCCAATTGACAGTAGGAACATCATAGAATCTAGTCTTATTAAACATACCAAGCATTCAACATGAATTTGAGTAACGCATGTACAAGCTGGACAATTTTGTAATTAAGAAGATTTTGATCAGGTGAGAAGGCCGGGTCACTTGACCATCTGACCTGACCACCAACTGTTGTGGCTATTTAAAGATTAGTAGGGTCATTACCTAATACCTGACCATTGTGGACCTGGTCTCACCCCTCCTCTGTATATATACACCTTTGATTTTTACATTTCTAGTCTGTACTCACCCCTGAAGATGTGAATTACACAGCGCTTTGGGAACTCAGGTTTTCTCTTTCCTGTGGTTATGAGCATATACCTAGATCACGCGCACTCTACAGTGATTTACTTGATATATATATATATATATATATATATATATATATATATATATATATATATATATATATATATATATATATATATATATATATATTTTATTCACATCTTTCAGTTGCCTCTGAAGATGTCTGAATAAACCAAAGCAAGGTACCTCCTGTTTCATCTTCCTCTGGGATTTTATCAAGATTTATCTTATCCACGCTTGTTATATATATATATATATATATATATATATATATATATATATATATATATATATATATATATATATATATATATATATATATATATATATATATATATATATATATATATATATATATATATATATATATATATACAGGGCCTCAAGTTAACTTAACCCAACTGCTCCAGAAGGTCGTTAACCAAACCATTGTTTCAATGGGTTTTGGAGTAATTCCAGCTCACCTAAAATTTCCTAAATTTAACAAAAATGGTAGAAAAGTTCACTTACTTTGAGTGTGTATGTAGGCTCCTGGATATGATGATGATGATTGGGATTTAGAATGGGGGTGGAGGAGAAGGAAGAGAAGTATTGGGGTGGGAAGAGAAGTCACCCATGGTGCCATTAAAATTTTAGCTCTCTGGTTTAATCCAAGATTATTTTCTTTAAATCAATGCTGCACTGCATTATATAATGTCAATATAAAATATATTTCAAAATGACCAATAATTTGCTTGGAAACACAGAAAGCATTTAGGGTGAAGAGAGTCTAGCAAGATGTTACCTCCAGTGAAAACAGAGAATAACGCCTGTTTGCTGTGTTAAGAGGCTGATGTCACAGATAAACTAGTCACTTTACTCAATTTCGTTCAATAATTGTTAAAATGACTAAAAATTGAATATTAAACTTTTAAAATTATTGAATAGTATAAACTTCTTGATATTTACAAAAATAGTAAGGAATTTGCTCCCAGAACCATTAATGTATTGGCGGACTGATACTAAAGCTGCTGTCTGCCAGTGTTGCAAAACATGTTGAGGTTGGTTCAAGAAGTTCATTTAATTTTTTTTCAGTAACCAATTGAAGATCCTTATGGAAGGCAGTTCGTTAATCAAAATTACGTTAATCGAGGTGTTCAAATATATATATTAATATATATATATATATATATATATATATATATATATATATATATATATATATATATATATATATATATATATATATATATATATATATATATATATATATATATATATATATATATATATATATATATATATATATAATATACAGTAGTACCTTCGCTTAACGCTGTCAATTGAACTCCACAGGGTACCGCATATGAAAACTGCTATGAACAACAGAACATATATATTAATTCCAATAGAGACTGGCCCGACCCCCAACCCACTTTTTGACTTACACACAACTATGTTGTATAAAAAATTTTATCTTAACTTTATGATGGTATGCACACACAATTAATAATTAAGAGAAATATCAATAATATTAGGTTTTTAACACTTGCATTAGTAGAAAAGATGGCTGGGCACACGGGATGGGGGTTGGTTCCGAGGCAGAGGCAGATTATTGGCCCTCACCTGTATCACTTGTATCAATTGTATCACTATCCACCACAGAGGCTTTAGGCCTCTTTGTCAAACCCTCAAAGGCTATAGTCCATATCCTCACTATAATTATCACTATCACTGACTTGGGCGGCTGTGGTGGGTGGCGGTGAAGAACTGGTAATGTTTTAGACATCACCTTTTGTAGATCGTGCCAGGCCGCCTCGCTGATATGATGATATCCAGAACTATATATATATATATATATATATATATATATATATATATATATATATATATATATATATATATATATATATATATATATATATATATATATATATATATATATATATATATATATATATACAGTGACTTAACAATTCTCGTTAAAATTGCTAAACTAACTGCTTCCATAAGGATCTTTCAATTCGTTAACGAACAAAATTCGTTAATCTAATTTTCATTAACTGACCTCAACATGTTTTTAATTGGCCGGGCAACCAGCTTAGTATCAGTCCGCCAATACATTAATCGTTCTAGGGCTTAAATTCTAACTATTTTAGTAAATAAGAAGTTTATACTATTCAATATTAAAAGTTTAATATTCAATTTTTAGTCATTTTAACAATTATTGAATATAATTGAAGGTAAAGTGACTAGTTTAAAGCGCAGCATCCAGCTCTTAACACAGCAAACAGGTTAGTCTCTATTTTCACTGGAGGTAACATCTTGCTTGAGACTCTTCAACTAAACGCTTTTCTCTGTGTTTCCAAACAAATTATTGGTCATTTTGAAATATATTTTACATATTGACAATATATAATGCAGTGCAGTGTTGATTTAAAGAAAATAATCTTGAAATACACCAAGAGAACCAAAATTTTATGGGTGAAATGGTGCCATGGGTGATTCTCTTCCACCCCAATGTATCCTACCATCATCATCATCCAGGAGCCTTTCACACATAACACCCAAAGTAAGTGAACTTTTCTACCATTTTGTTGAATTTAGGAATTTCGGTGAGCTGGAACCATTACCAAAAACCCATTGAAACAATGGTTTCGTTAACGAACCTTTTCAAGTTAACTAACCACCTTCTGGAACGATTGCTCAAGCAACCCGAGGTCATATATATATATATATATATATATATATATATATATATATATATATATATATATATATATATATATATATATATATATATATATATATATATATATATATATATATATATATATATATATATATATATATATATATAATCATGCAAAGAAAACGTGTTTTCTTGTTATCAGCATATACCTAGATCACCACTACAGTGATTTATATATATATATATATATATATATATTATATATATATATATATATATATATATATATATATATATATATATATATATATATATATATATATATATATATATATATATATATATATATATATATATATATATATATATATATATATATATATATATATATATATATATATATATATATATATATATATATATATATATATATATATATATTGTTACGAGTTGGGGATTTAGAATATAGTTAAAAGTCTACCCAGATCCCAACAGGTAACAACAATAAAAAAACAAAGACAATCGGACTATAAAAGGGTAGACAAAGGATGCGAGTTTTTGTTGTGTATAATAAAGTACCATAAATCCCTTAACAAAATATTCAGCTTATAATTTACCCTTAACCAAACTTAACCTAAACATGAACAGTATATACATATTAATACAACATAAACAATTTTGAAGCAAGTGGACGTGGGGGAGGCAATACAAGATTACAAATACTTAAGTGAGGAGCTGAGATGGCTGACGAGTAAGGCTGAGTATTGTAGAAGACGGTAGGTAGTCACTGCGCCGTAGGTTTAGAGGATAGATGATCCTGTGGTCACTTCCCAGAGCCAAGTCCTCTCTCCTCGAATTGGAGCTCACAAAAAAGACTTGGAGGAAGTGACGCAACAACCAGGATATGGAGAAGGGAAACCCCGGAGTGTTAACTAAGACGAGTCATACTCGTGTCTCGTCCCTAGATGGCGTTGCTCGTGGTGCTGGGTAGGTAGATCAGGACAATAGATGGCGTGGTTCGTAGTGCTGGGTGGAGGGGTTCGTAACAATATACACACACACACACACACACACACACACACACACACACACACACAGTCGATATAACACTACAGCGCGGGGGTTAGGTAACAGAGATACCCGTGAATGTTAAAAATCCGTGTACTTTTGCTCCCCCCCAAAAAAAACCCTGCCCCCCCCCCCCCATGTCCTTATTTACCGTATATACCTGTGTGTAGTTCGAGTTTTTAAGACCAAATTATTTGGCAAAAAATTGGGGGTCGACCTCTAAATGGGTAATAGTTTCGTTAGGTTGAAAAATATTTACCAGTAACTACCAGTAAACAATGGAAACGACGCACCAACGCACCACCAGCTGTGAGTGTCGGTACAGTTGCCAGGGCAGATCTCTTGCGTCATCATAGCAAGCCCAAAGCAGCCAAATGCATGGTATGGTATGCACAGGACGATGTAAAACAAAGTATTCATTTTTTAAAGTTTATTTATAGATACTGTACAGTAATACCCCGATTTACACGGTTTCGCTTAACGCGATTCTACATTTACGCGGTACCTAGCCCGAACCGGAATTTCATTTTACGCATTTTACGCGGTGCATCTACTCATATACACTGGTGAAGTATAATTTTTTTATTTAGCTCATAAAGTTCATACAAATTACCCGGCCAGAATATAATTTATATTGCTGGAATTCTTACAATATGATGATCATTTTGAATATAAACATCATGGATTTTGCATTAGACTTACAAATTTTAGATCTAATGTAATAATTTGGTTTATGCAAAGCAAATATTTTATCTTTTGTGCAAAATATATGAAGTTTACATTCAAAATATTCCCTGACCTGGAAGGAATCCAGAAATGTCAATTATATTATCCTAACTTTAGTCTGAGGTATTATTTATTACTATATGTTAAAATCTAGTGTTTTCACCCAAACATTTCTCAGAGAGGTACGAGCCAGTGAACTGCTGGAGGAGTTGAGTCCATTATTTGAATGGACATTAACCTGGCAGGTATTTCTCTTAAATATTAATTGTGTGTGCATACCATCATAAAATTAAGGTGTTATTTTTACTACGACATACGTATTGTGTCGGAAAAAGTGGAGTTTGGGGGTCGGGCCAGTCTCTATTGGAATTAATCCCGTATGTTCTGTTGTTCACCTTACGCGGTTTTCACTTTCCGCGGTACCCTGTGGGTTCAATTGCCGTGTAAATCTGGGTACTACCGTACATAAATTTTTTTTCATTACATTTGAAACATCATTCTTTGTTAATTAAATTTGAAACAAAAGAAAACTATGATACCGTATTTTCATTAAAATATTACATCACAAGTATATTTTACCTTAACTGTGACTGAATGAATATATTCTTAGAAATAAATATGGAAATGTAATATTTTGGCTGAAATGATGTACATATTACAGTGGAAAGTGGGATAAAATCATGACGAAAACAATGACTTAAGCTTTCTTTCGTTGTTCAAAAGATTTTACTGTAATCGCTTTTCGAATGGTTTTCAGTTAAAAAACTGTTGTACCGTACTGTATTACAATAATATTCTATCCTATCATTAGCCTCATAATCCCACAACTGAAAGCCATTCGAAAAGCGATTACGGTAACATCTTTTGAACGAAAGAAAGCGAAAGTCATTGCTTTCGTCACAATTTTATTCCACTTTCCACCGTAATACGTACGTCATTTCAGCAAAAATATTACATTTCCATATTCTCAGAAATATATAGTAGTTTTGTTGAAATGTAATGTACAGTATTAAATATTAAAATGCAAAAAGAGCTATAAAAACAATTAATACTGTACACCTATAATGTACTGGCTGGCATCTCCACTCGTCCCTGCTCCTGCCAGTCACCTCCTCCCCGCTCTATCCCTCCGCCTTCTCCACATCGTCACTACTGTTGTATTACAATAATATTCTATCCTATTTCACTTGAATAAATACTATGATACCATATTTCTGAATATTTTCATTAAAATCCATCAAAATCATTTTCCTTGTCATCGTCTTAAGCACCAAACAGCTCCTCCCAGTCTTCTCCTTGAACAGGGCTAGAGGGTACGTGTTTTTCGAATCGTTTTCAGTCAAAAAAATGTTACATCACATGTACTGTATATTTTACCTAAACTGCGCCTGAATGAATATATTCTCAGAAATAAATAGTAGTTTTGCTGAAACGTGATGAATTTCAATGTAAAATTGGATAAAATACATGACGAAAACAAAAGACTTTACCTAACCTTCCGATGTTCAAGAAATGTTACTCGTTTTTTTAAAAGTTTTCGGTTAAAATACTGTTATACAGGTTGTACCTCTCTAGTCCGGCAGCCTCGGGACCTGACCGGTGCCGGACCATGGAAATTGCCGGACCATGGAAATTCACCCTTTTCCTGGATAGATAGTGACTTGTGCTTATGCCTGGAAGCACTAGCACCACTTTCTCTGCGTCATGGTCTCTTTGAAGACATATTGAAGGGTTAAATGTCGTATAGTAGCTTCTCAAATTTCGCGAGTTTTTAATTCTTAACGTATTTTATTGGAACACACAAAAAAATAAATAAATAAAAATTTTGACGGCGGAAACTTGAATTTCGACGGGTTTGAACGGCCCGCCAACGTGCAGACGACGTGCATAATCGTGTAAACAGCGTCATTTCTCTTATGTACAAAAGATTCATTATTGTTTATTACTGAATGTCTTTTTTATTGAATTAATGTTTATGTGTGCAAAATGAGCAATACAATTCATTAATAATACGTAGAAAATTAAAACACATGAGGAAATGACACAGCATTGTTTTCGTTGATTACAAAAGCAGTATCTGACTGGTTCTACATATAAAACTGAAGAAAATAAGACCTTGGTTGTAGCTGTAGTAAAACTAATATGGTTGTTTTAAGTAATGTTATTTAATGTTAATAAATGGAACAATAGAAGTAGCTAACGATAATGGTAAAGAAAAAGAGAGATCGCATATGTAAGTGCGCATGCGCACACGTGAAAACATATCGTCATTACTTTACATAAGAGTATGAAAGCAACACTTGTTTACTGTTCATATATATTTTAATTAATGTTTCTGAATTTGTTTTTATTGAATTAATGTACGTGTGTGCAAAATTAACAATACAATTTATTAATAATACGTGGAATATTAGGAGACGAGACCGCTGCCGGCATTGTTTATGTTAAAGCTTACGAAACCAGTGACTGATTGGTTCTGCATATAAAACTGAAGAAAATAAGACCCTGAGTTTAGCTGTAGTAAAATTAATGTAAAAAATGAATATGGTTGCTTGAAGTACCTGTAATGTTATTTAATGTTAATAAATGGAACAATATAAGTAGCTAACCATTAATGGTAAAAAAAAAAGTGAGACTGCTCGTATGTAAGTGCGCACATGTGAAAATATATCGTCATTACTCTACATAAGAATATGAAAGCAACACTTATTTACTGCTCATATATATTGAAGGGTTAATTGTTGTACTCTGTTTAGACAAGCAGAGAGAGAGAGAGCAGCCGAACTGCCGGATGTAAACAAACCTTAATTTCCAGCGGCTTTTTTTTTTTAAGGGGATTAGCCCACCCGGGAATAGGTCACTGACCCACATTAGGGCCTGAGGGGCAAAAATTTAATACTCCTGTAATAATAATAATTCAGATAAGTAAAAAAAAAAGAAAAAAAAAGAAGCTGCCTATCTACCTATTGGACAAACTAAAATCGTTCCGGACCACAGAATGCCGGACTAGAGAGGTACAACCTGTATTACAATGATATTCTATTCATACTGTGCTTGATATACCGGTACTACATTCACGGAAATGTAATATTTTTTGCTGAAATGACGATCGATACAGTGAAAGTGGGTTAAAATCGGACGAAAACAATGACTTCACTTTCTTCGCTCAAAAGATGTTACCGTAATCGCCGATTGGTTTTCAGTTAAAACTGTTGCATACTAAGTGAATTAGGATCGAATATTATTGTAATACAACAGTTTTTAACTGAAAACCATTCAAAAAGCGGATACGGTAACATCTTTGAACTGAAAGAAAGCGAAAGTCATTGCTTTCGCCACTGTCTACTGTAATACGTGACGCTATTTCAGCAAAAATATTACATTTCCATATTCTCAGAAATAAATAGTAGTTTTGCTGAAACGTAATGTATTTCAATGTAAATTAGGATAAACTACATGAAAAACAAAGACTTTACCTAACCTTCCGATGTTCAAGATATGTTACTCGCTTTTTTAATAGTTTTCGGTTAAAATACTGTTATATTAGTGATATTCGTTTCATACTGTGCTTGATATAATACATTCATGGAATTGTAATATTTTGCAACTACAATGCTGATGTCAACAGAAGGTGGTTACAGTGAGACTGACTGAGTGAGGGAGAGCTATGTGTGTGTGTGTGAGGTTGCAGGAGCGGCGGTGTTCCATGTTCGTGCCGTATGCGGAGTTGAATGGCCAGATTTGAATGTCAATTACTTCAATGTACAGAATATTCGGGCAAGTAACTGCCAGACAACCGTGCATGCTAAACCCCGGATGTTAAGGGTCGACTGTATATATATATATATATATATATATATATATATATATATATATATATATATATATATATATATATATATATATATATATATATATATATATATATATATATATATATATATATATATATATATATATATATATATATATAGATAGATAGATAGATAGATAGAAGATAGATAGATAGATAGATAGATAGATAGATAGATAGATAGATAGATAGATAGATAGATAATGAACCACCTCACCAGCAAGGAATCGAACCTCGACCTACTGGTGTGACTAGGGAACGCTACCAGCTAGGCCACAAGGACACTAAAAGCAGTTCTAGACTCTGTTATATTTCACACAAAGCCTGTTCATCGAGCTGATGGCGCTGTGGAACTCATTGGGAAACTGCCCGTGCTCTCTTATGTGGTGTCAGTAGCATTTACCGAATCCAGCTGGTATGAAACTACGAGGTACATATATATATACTTATTTTTAGTCCATATAGCACGCGACTTTGAACATATAATCAACGACCACCAGCAAGGAATCGAACCTCGACCCACTGGGTGTGACTAGGGAATGCCACGGCTAGTAGGGGCAGAAATTTTGCTCAAAGCTGCACTCTTCAGGCATTGTTCCTTATACATATCTAAGACTCCATGCCAAATTTGAAGCTGATATGTCGAGAGGTTTATCTGCCGCATTTTCTACTGAAGTTTTTAAATTTACCTACAGTACTAGCCAAGCAGCACTGTGGCGGTGCAATATTCTGTTCAGTGTTTATCAACTTTTTTCATATCTCTTATTTCATTTAAGTTGTCTGAATGAGTATGGTGCTTTATGTGCCTATTGATTATCAGGGCTCTGACGAACACCAGTTACAGGAGCCGGACAAGACTCCCTACACTGGCTGCGCTTGTGACCCGATACTTGATTAGTGATTATGCTGGGCTGCCATTGCTACTTCACCTTAACTGACTATGGCATTATCACAAGGACTGACAAGAGTCAGGTTGGACGCCACATAGCTGCGGATGTGAGACAAAATACCCGATTTAAGAGGCAAGAAATTGAGATGGCTAGTTTAGATAATTTTGGCGTCACTCTATTTTGATGGTAAGAAGACTACTTTCGTGTGATGATAAAAGAATGAAGACGAGGAAATGGAGTTAGGGATGATGGTGAAAGATCATTATGTCATCATGGTTGAGCCTGGCAATGAATATCTCACACATGTGACTCCCAAGACTGGACACGGAAAGCAGATTGCCAAAAACTATTCCGCGAGGTTTCTGGTGGAAAAAACCTAACCCAGCAGCCCATTGTGTGTGTTGGTTGTGATGGAACCAATGTAAATATGGATCAGAAAATGGAGTCATTCATCATCTTGAAATGTTACTTGGTCACCGGCTTCATTATTTCATATGGCTTCACGAGTAGGCTGCCTTTCAGCATTTTTTATCACTATGATGAAACCAAAGTGGTCTGAGCATTGGTGGTCCATTGGAAGAAACGAATCAGAGTCTTTCATCTGAGCTTCAATTGTGCATGGCCTTCCCAGCCAGTCAGTTTCCTGATTTCCTGTGTTTTAATGATGAAGTGGAGAAAGATCTGTCCTGGATCAAATGCCTGTATAGGATTTGTAAAGGGGTTATCACAGGTGTTGTTGTTGAAGATGACAGCTGCTATTGAGCCAGGTCCTCCTGTGTCAAGGTGGAACACCTTATGGAGTAGAATCCTCAGGCTGTATGTAGCAACATCAAGACCCAGCCATGAGTTGAAAGAATTGTCATTACAATAATAAAAGTTCAGTGCTCAATGGTTTTTGCATCCAAAGATACACCCTTACGTAACACACGGCTCAAGGAGCGTGTTCAGTCCCTCTATATATGAAACACCTGAATGGTGAGGAGGAGGCGATAGTGAAGAAGGCTGTCCAGAGAAATATACTTAAGCCCACACAGATCAACTTCTTCTTGGTATGTGTGCAGATGAGGACATGACTGTTAGAGAAAAAGCTGTCTCAATGATAAGAAAAATTAGAGGAGAATCAGCAAAGGAAGAATGCACTGGCAGATCTGAAGAGGAGGAAGATTCTGATGCTGCTGTTGACGAGAATTTGTTAAACTATACTGATGAGGAGGGTAAAGATGGAGATAGAATGAGGATGTGCCTCCTGTAGTCAACTTATGAGAAGGTGGTGACTCGAAACTAAAGTGGCAAAAGCAAAAACTATCATTCCGCGATTAACTGGAGGAATGAACTCAAGACAGAGCCTCCTTACATTCTTCTCATATCAAATCTACAGGTGTGACATTCTTGAGACTGCCATTAGTGGTGCCCAAGTGGCCAAACAGCACTCAGGCGATTAGAGAGAGGCATAAGTGGTGACTGAAGCTTGCACTGAAGTGGCCAGGAAGTCTGGTCGAGAGATGGATATATTAGGCAAAAGATTATTGTCTAGGAAAATGATGCCAAGGTTCACTTTAAAAATTTCAATATGAACTTGTAATGATTTTTCTATCACGATTATTGCCTGTAAATAACATATGAATTAAATCGATGTCACCCGTAAAATTTATCATTATCCTGGAAAACATTAAATGACACCTAATTTTGGTGTATACACTAAAGTTGACAAAAGTCAGATTCGCGTCGGCAGGGTAGTATGCATGAAATGTACGAAATTTTGCACAGGTGTTTGTTACAGCCATACAAGCGATGCCTGAAAGTGCAGCCTGCAACTCAAATAAAATCTGTTTTTTCCCTGCCCCTACAAGCTAGGCCACCCACCGGCTAGGGCCACAAGGACACTAAAAGCAGTTCTAGACTCTGTTATATTTCACACAAAGCCTGTTCTGAGCTGATGGCCCGTGAACCTCATTCGTAAAATGCTACTGACACATAAGAGGCACGGCAGTTTCCTAGTCACACCCAGGTCGAGGTTCGATTCCTTGCTGGTGAGGTCAAGGATTATATGTTCAAAGTCCGCTGCGCTATATGGACTAAAAATAAGTATATATATATATATATATATATATATATATATATATATATATAATATATATATATATATATATATATATATATATATATATATATATATATATATATATATATATATATATATATATATATATATATATATATATATATATATATATATATATATATATATATATATATATATATATATATATATATATATATATATATATATATATATATATATATATATATATACACTGTATCATGTAGATCCACAATGGTAGCGTGGAGATGATAAATCTCGATAAAATCACACAGGAAAGAGGAAACACTGGTGCACCTTAGCCTCAGTCTTTGCTCAAGACAAGTGACCTGGAGTGGATTTTACAAGCAAATATTATAAGGGCGTGGTAGTAAGATTACAGTATAGTGAATAATTAATCTTTTGACTAAATCAAATGTACAATATAATGAATACAATTTCATTGCATGAATAAGTAATTTTTACTTATGCAAGAATGTCAGATGATTTGGTAACTAGAAATAGATTCTTCAGAGGAACTGTGCTTCTTTGTTCAAAAGAGTATACTGTATAGATATGTCAATTAAAATATTTGTTGACTAATATGATTAATTCTTTAAAACAGGTGCCAGACTTTTGCAAAGTATAGATCGACTTAAGGATCAAACATTCTTTCTCAGTCAGATTTCACAGAAGTCCCTACAGCACACGATGTTCCCTATAGGTAAGTTGTTTAGATTTTCTGTCAGTATAGTTATATGCTCTTAATAATAACTAAAAGTAGGTTCATAAGAT
Organism: Homarus americanus; assembly: GCF_018991925.1. Lineage (NCBI taxonomy): Eukaryota > Metazoa > Arthropoda > Malacostraca > Decapoda > Nephropidae > Homarus > Homarus americanus. Next base: position 41,434 of record NW_024735525.1, on the reverse strand, counting down.
AGTGCCAGTGTAGGGCAAATGTGTGATCAATTCTGTAAGTTTGCTTCCCAGGGATCCAACTTTTTGACTGGAATGTAAAAATTTATATATTTTTTTTAAATTTAAATATCTTTCACCTTCATACCAGATTCCAATAAAGGAGACACTTTGCTTTGAATGTACTGTACCCTGAGCAGAAAGAAGCCTCTTGATTTAGTTAGGTATACCACCTCGGGTCACTACCTAGACTGCTAATCCACCACCTGATTGACCGGATCTGGAGGAGTTAACTGTAATATTAGTAAGGATTTCTTGGGTGACCCAGGCATTTGACTCCACTTAAGCTTTATATATTCCCATGCACTGATTATTATGGTAAATTTGTGATTCAATTGTGTTTTATTACTCAAGGCTGTTTCTGATATTTATGGGGACTGAAGCACACCTCTAGGGCCCAAGGGTCCCCCAAAGACTGGCCCTGACCTGACCCATGACACTACATTGTCATGTTGGCACTGAAGACTAACTCTCTGCTTTGTACAATACCGATGACAAGTTGACTCTAATCACTCTTGTCAGATGATGGTGGCATTTCATGATAGGCTGTGATGACCTGGTCTATGACAATAGGCAACACATTGAGCCCTTGTTAGTTGGTAAATATTTCCATGCTTTAAGATAACACAGGCCCTTCATCATCCATGGATTTCCTCTTCCATATGTTGGTTTTAATTACTACTGCATTTATGTTCTGCTGTAGGTGTAATTTTAAAATATTTATTGTATTTTTTTTTTATTTTACTTTTAAATTTAAATTATTAGTATTAAATATTCTACCTGTATACTGGTACTTTATGCAACCTTATTTTCCGAATTTATTAGAGAGCTGTTTCTCTTAGGGACCAGTAAAGATGTGGTGCTAAGATTGCAGAAAGTGCCAACCTAGATCGTGTTGCTCAGAAACGAGACTCCACCGGCATCTGCTTTATTGGCTCGAGGAACTTCCAAGAATTTATATCCGAAGTTAGTGTTTAACTAGTACAGTGCAATATTGTATGCTTTTCAATGTATGTGTACAGTAATCCTCAACAACTGCTGGGGTTACTTTTTAAAATTATTTTACTATTGGCAAGGGCTGGGAAATAAGAGGTTAAGGGGAGTGACCTATGAGAGACATACATTAAAAAACCCTAACTAAAAACATACAGCTGAGGCCTTGCCGGGTAATTGAATTTGCCGACTTATCAATTATACTGAGAGCATACATACTGTATAATAGACAACAGTACAGTTGTATTAAGCACCTACCAATAGCACGTACTTTCTTGATGAGCCCAAAGGCAGACACTTTACAGGACTGTGTAATACAGAATACAGTAAATTGTTCTGACAAACTTAACACTGCATTCATACACTTTATATATATATACAGTTCAAAAACACAGTAAATAATTGTGCTGATAAACTTAAGACTACAATTGATAAATAACATTTACACTAACTGGACAGTAACACTTCACAGATACATACTTAATCACTGTCAGGAGGTCTACCTACGATGTGAGGCTAATATAAAGTGATGCTCACAGGCCAAATGATGAAGAGTGATGGACAGAAGGCCAGTTACCTGGGAATGTGATTCTGGCCAAGGCCGCCAAACCCTGGGTATAAACTGGCCTAAGCCAGAATATACCCTTGGGTTAATCACTAGGTTGTTTTATATATACCTCCCAGGCATATATCAGTACAAATAAAAAAATATATATTATTTTACATAATTCCTTTCTTGCTGTAAAAACAGATTCCATTTCCTCTTCAGTATAATTTTGGTTCAATTTATGACACAAGTTCCCATAATCTAGAGAAACTTATGACCTAGGGCCTAAATCATAGGTGCCGAATGTGTTATTATGTAATTTCTGGTTTGCTAGATAATGACCCAAAATTTCTATACAGGTGTATATGATATGATATATATCACGATATGATATACTGTAATTAATGATATAATAAATGACTAAATTAATATTTTGCATGATGACGCGATTTGACGGTGATGCAAATCGAGTCACCAAACTTTAACAAATCCCCAAAAATTAAGTTTTCATCAGAATTGTGTCAAATTTTGTTGTTTCATAGTAGCAAGTAAGTTCTATCACATAAATGAGCAAAGTTGTATCCCTTCAATATTACATTACATGACATTTTAAAATATGAGGAGAAGGTGGGTAATTAGAGAGATGGAATGGAAAGGAGTAGTAACATGCACTGTGTTGCCAAGCACCCCAACAGCTGATGTTTATCTCGCCTTCAGGCAGTCACACAACAAGACCCTCACTGAATGACTGTTGTCTTAATTCCTTGTGTGTGTGTCAGGAACACACCTCAACATCACATATGCACACACCCAACATAACCAACACACACACCCAACATAACCAACACACACACCCAACATAACCAACACACACACCCAACATAACCCACACACACACCCAACATAACCAACACACACACACCCAACATAACCACACACACACACCCAACATAACCAACACACACACACACCCAACATAACCACACACACACACCCAATACAAACACACACCCAACATAACCAACACACACACCCAACATAACCAACACACACACCCAACATAACCCACACACACACCCAACATAACCCACACACACCCAACATAACCAACACACACACCCAACATAACCAACACACACACACCCAACATAACCCACACACAACCCAACATAACACAACAACACAACCACACAACCAACACACACCAACATAACCCACACACACACCCAACATAACCACACACACACCCAACATAACCAACACACACACCCAACATAACCACACACACCCAACATAACCCACACAAACACCCAACATAACCAACACACACACCAACATAACCAACACACACACCCAACATAACCAACACACACACCCAACATAACCAAAAACCCAAAAACAAAAACCCAACATAACCAACACACACCCAACATAACCAACACACACACACCCAACATAACCCACACACACCCAACATAACCACACACACCAACATAACCCACACACACACCCAACATAACCAACACACACACCAACATAACCAACACACACACACCAACATAACCCACACACACACCCAACATAACCAACACACACACCCAACATAACCCACACACACACCCAACATAACCAACACACACACCCACAAACCCACACACACCCAACATAACCCACACACACACCCAACATAACCAACACACACACCCAACATAACCAACAACACACCCAACATAACCAACACACACACCCAACATAACCCACACACACACCCAACATAACCAACACACACACCCAACATAACCAACACACACACCCAACATAACCAACACACACACACCCAACATAACCAACACACACACCCAACATAACCCACACACACACCCAACATAACCAACACACACCAACATAACCAACACACACACCCAACATAACCAACACACACACCCAACATAACCCAACACACACACCAACATAACCAACACACCCAACATAACCAACACACACACCCAACATAACCAACACACACACCCAACATAACCAACACACACACACCCAACATAACCAACACACACACCCAACATAACCAACAACACACCCAACATAACCAACACACACACCCAACATAACCAAAACACACACCCAACATAACCAACACACACACCCAACATAACCAACACACACACACAAACATAACCAACACACACACCCAACATAACCACACACACACACACCCAACATAACCCACACACACACCCAACATAACCAACACACACACCCAACATAACCAACACACACACCCAACATAACCAACACACACACCCAACATAACCCACACACACACCCATAACCAACACACACACCCAACATAACCACACACACACACCCAACATAACCAACACACACACCAACATAACCACACACACACCCAACATAACCAACACACACACACACCCAACATAACCAACACACACACCCAACATAACCAACACACACACCAACATAACCCACACACACACCCAACATAACCAACACAAAAACCCAACATAACCACACACACACCCAACATAACCAACACACACACCCAAACATAACCAACACACACACACCCAACATAACCAACACACACAACCAACATAACCAACACACACACACACCCAACATAACCAACACACACACCCAACATAACCAACACACACACCCAACATAACCAACACACACACACACCCAACATACCAAACACACACACCCAACATAACCAACACACACACACACCCAACACACACACACACACCCAACATAACCAACACACACACCCAACATAACCACACACACACCCAACATAACCAAACACACACACCCAACATAACCAATACAACACACACCCAACATAACCAACACACACACCCAACATAACCAACACACACACCCAACATAACCACACACACACCCAACATAACCAACACACACACCCAACATAACCAACACACACACCCAACATAACCAAATACACACACCCAACATAACCACCACACACACACACCCAACATAACCAACACACACACACACCCAACATAACCAAAACACACACCCAACATAACCAATAAAACACACCCAACATAACCAACACACACCCCCAACATAACCAACACCCAAATAACACAAAACACACCCAACATAACCAACACACACACCCAACATAACCAACACACACACCCAACATAACCAACACACACACCCAATATAACCAAACACACACCAACAAACCAAACACACACCCAAATAACCAAAACACACCCAACATAACCAACACACACCAACAAACACCAAATAACCCACACACACACCCAACATAACCAACACACACACACCCAACATAACCCACACACACACACCCAACATAACCAACACACACACCCAACATAACCACACACACACCCAACATAACCAACACACACACACCCAACATAACACACACACACCAACATAACCCACACACACACCCAACATAACCCACAAAACACACCCAACATAACCAACAACACACACACACCCAACATAACCCACACACACACACACCCAACATAACCAACACACACCCAACATAACCAACACACACACCCAACATAACCAACACACACCCAATATAACCAACACACACACCCAACATAACCAACACACACACCAACATAACCAACACACACACACCAACATAACCCACACACACACACCCAACATAACCACACACACACACACCCAACATAACCAACACACACACCCAACATAACCCACACACACCCAACATAACCCACACACACACACCCAACATAACCAACACACACACCCAACATAACCCACACACACACCCAACAACAACCCAACACACACACACCCAACATAACCCACAACATAACCAACACACACACCCAACATAACCAACACACACACCCAACATAACCACAACCAACATAACCAACACACACACCAACATAACCAACACACACACCCAACATAACCACACACACATAACCAAAAAAAACACCCAACACACACCCCAAAAACAACACACACACCCAACAAACCAATCAACAACACACACACCCAACATAAACCCACACACACACCCAACATAACCAACACACACACACCCAACATAACCCACACACACACACCCAACATAACCACACACACACCCAACATAACCAACACACACACCCAACATAACCCAACACACACACCAACATAACCAACACACACACACCCAACATAACCAACACACACACCCAACATAACCAACACACACACCCAACATAACCCACACAAATCACATAACCAACACATACACCCAACATAAAACAACACACACACCAACATAACCAACACACACACCCAACATAACACACACACACCCAACATAACCAACACACACACCCAACATAACCAACACACACCCAACATAACCAACACACACACAAAACCAACAACACACACCCAACATAACCAAAACACACACCCAATATAACCAAACACCCAAATAACCTACACCCAACATAACCACACACACCCAACATAACCAACACACACCCAACATAACCAACACACACCCAACATAACCAACACACACACCCAACATAAAACACACACCAAACCAAACACCAACACAACACCCAATCCAACACACACACCCAACATAACCAACACACACAACCCAACATAACCAACACACACACCCAACATAACCAACACACACACCCAACATAACCAACACACACACCAACATAACCAACACACAAACAAAACACACACCCAACATATAACCAACACACACCCAACAAACCAAACAACACCAACACACACACCCAACATAACCAACACACACACCAACATAACCAACAACACACCCAACATAAAACCAACACACACACCCAACATAACCAACACACACACCCAACATAACCAACACACACACCCAACATAACCCACACACACACACCCAACATAACCAACACACACACCAACAACCAACACACACACCCATAACCAACACACACACCCAACATAACCAACACACACACACCCAACATAACCAACACACACACCCAACATAACCAACACACACACCCAACATAACCAACCAACATAACACACACCCAACATAACCAATACACACACCCAATAACCAACACACACCCAACATAACCAACACACAACACCCAACATAACCAACACACACACCCAACATAACCAAAAACCCAACATAACCACAACCCAACACACACACCCAACATAACCAACACACACACACCCAACATAACCAACACACACACACCAACATAACCAACACACACACCCAACACAACCAATAACCAACAAACACACCCAACATAACCAAACACAACCCAACATAACCAACACACACACCCAACATAACCAACACACACACCCAACCACACACCCAACATAACCAACACACACACACCCAACATAAACAAACACACACACACCAACATAACCAACACAATAATACACCCAACATAACCAACACACCCAACATAACCAACACACACCCAACATAACCAAACACACACACCCAACATAACCAACACACACACACAAACAACACAAACACACCAAAACAAAAACCCAAAAAACAACACCAAAAACAAACACAAACCAACCAAAACACACCAACAAAACAAACCAACACACCACACACCCAACATAACCAACACACACACCCAACATAACCAAACACAACACAAAAAAACCACACACCCAACATAACCAAACACAAACCAACATAACCAAACACACCCAAAAACACACACACCAACATAACCAACACACACACCAACATAACCAACACACACACCCAACATAACCACACACAACCAAACATAACCAACACACACACCCAACATAACCAACACACACACCAAATAAAAAAACACACACCCAACATAACCAACACACACACCCAACCAAACACCAACAAAAACAAACACCCAACATAACACAACACACACCAACATAACCACACACACACCCAACATAACCAACACACACACCAAATAACAACACACCCAACAAATAACCAATACACACACCCAAAACACACACACCAACATAACCAAACACACACACCCAACATAACCACACACACACCCAACATAACCCACACAACCAACACACACACCCAACATAACCAATACACACACACACCCAACATAAACACACACACACACCCAACCACACACACACCCCAACATAACCCACACACACCCCAACAAACCACAACACCAACAAACCAACACACACACCAACATAACCCACACACACACACACCCAACATAACCCACACACAACACCCAACATAACCAACACACACACCCAACATAACCAACACACACACCCAACCAACAAAACATACAACCAACACACACACCCAACATAACCAACACACACACCCAACATAACCAACACACACACCCAACATAACCAACACACACACCCAACATAACCAACACACACACCAACATAACCAACACACACACACCCAACATAACCAACACACACACACCCAAACAAACACCCACAAACACCCAACATAACCAACACACACACACCCAACATAACCCAACACACACACCCAACATAACCAACACACACACACCCAACATAACCAACACACACACCAACATAACCAACACACACACCCAACATAACCAACACACACACCAACATAAACAACACAACCAACAAAAACACACACCCAACATAACCAACACACACCCAACATAACCAAACACACACCCAACATAACCCAACACACACCCAAATAACAAAACACACACACCAACATAACCAACACACACACACACCCAAATAACCAATAACACACAACAAACATAACCCAACACACACACCCAACATAACCAACACACACACACCCAACATAACCAACAAACACACCAAAACCAAACACCCAAAAACCAAACAACCCAACATAACCAACACACACACCAACATAACCCACACACACACCCAACATAACCCACACACACCCAACATAACCAACACAAAACACCAACATAACCAACAACACACCCAACATAACCAATACACACACCCAACATAACCAACACACACACCCAACATAACCAACACACACCCAACATAACCAACACACACACCCAACATAACCAACACACACACCCAACATAACCAACACACACCCAAACATAACCAACAACACACACCCAACATAACCAACACACACCAACATAACCAACACACACACCCAACATAACCAATACACACACCCAACATAACCAACAAACACACACCCAACATAACCAATACACACACCCAACATAACCCACACACACACCAACATAATCAATACACACACACACACACCCAACATAACCAATACACACACACCCAACATAACCAATACACACACACACCCAACATAACCAACACACACACACCCAACATAACCCACACACACACACCCAACATAACCCAACACAACCCACACACACACACACACCCAACATAACCCACACACACACCCAACATAACCAACACACACACCCAACATAACCAACACACACCCAACATAAACAAACACACACACACACCCAACATAACCCACACACACACCCAACATAACCAACACACACACCCAACATAACCAACACACACACCCAGCATAACCAATACACACACCCAACATAACCAACACACACACCAACATAACCAACACACACCCTCCAACACCACCAACGCACACCTCCAACAACACCACACAGTACACCTCCAACACCACCAACACACCCTCCAACACCACCAACACACCCCTCCAACACCACCAACACACACCTCCAACACCACCAACACACACCTCCAACACCACCAACACACACCTCCAACACCACCAACACACACCCTCCAACACCACCAACACACACCCTCCAACACCACACACCCTCCAACACCACCAACACACACCCTCCAACACCACACACCCTCCAACACCACCAACATACACCCTCCAACACCACCAACACACATACCCTCCAACACCACCAACACACACCTCCAACACCACCAACACACACCTCCAACACCACCAACACACACCTCCAACACCACCAACACACACCCTCCAACACCACACAGCACACACCCTCCAACACCACCAACACACACCCTCCAACACCACCAACACACACCCTCCAACACCACACAGCACACACCCTCCACACCACACAGCACACACCCTCCAACACCACACAGAACACACCCTCCAACACCACCAACACACACCTCCAACACCACCAACACACACCTCCACACACACAGCCACACCCTCCAACACCACACAGCACACCCCAACACCACCAACACACACCCCTGCAACACCACACAGCACACACCCTCCAACACCACACAGCACACCCTCCAACACCACCAACACACACACCTCCAACACCACACACCCTCCAACACACACCTCCAACACCACCAACACACACCCTCCAACACCACCAACACACACCTCCAACACCACCAACACACACCCTCCAACACCACACAGCACACACCCTCCAACACCACCAACACACACCTTCCAACACCACACAGCACACAACCCTCCAACACCACCAACACACACCCTCCAACACCACCCAACACACACACCTTCCAACACACACAGCACACACCCTCCAACACCACCAACACACACCTCCAACACCAACACACACCCTCCAACACCACACAGCACACACCCTCCAACACCACACACCTCCAACACCACACACCCTCCAACACCACACACCCCCAACACCACACACCCTCCAACACCACCTCCAACACCACCAACACCACCCTCCAACACCCACCCTACAACACCACACAGCACACCTCCAACACCACACCTCCAACACCACACACCCTCCAACACCACACTACCTCCAACACCACACACCCTCCAACACACACCCTACAACACCACACAGCACACACCTCCAACACCACACAGCACACCCTCCAACACCACACACCCTCCAACACCACCCCTCCAACACCACCAACACACACCCCACAACACCACACAGCACACCCTCCAACACCACACAGCACACCCTCCAACACCACACACCTCCAACACCACACACCCTCCAACACCAACACCACCAACACACACCTCCAACACCACACACCCTCCAACACCACACTCCAACACCACCAACACACACCCTACAACACCACACAGCACACCTCCAACACACACACCCTCCAACACCACACACCTCCAACACCACCAACACACACACCCTCCAACACCACACACCTCCAACACACACACACCTCCAACACCACACTCTCCAACACCACCACCAACTCACACCCACAACACCACACAGCACACCCTCCAATAATTGTTATGTATTTTCGTATGATAAGCTTCTTATGATGTATGTTTTATCACTGATAATATAAAATATGAAACACTACTTAAGAAAAAATACAATATATAATCAGTAATTTGCATAAAAATTCAGTGACAAGCCAAATAATATGGCAAAAATAATTATTTTACTGTATATGAGGGGTACTGGTACTAATAAGCTCAAATTATTACAGTAACATATTTTTACTAATTTATAAATAACAAATAAACAATATTTTGTAAATTTATAGTAAGAATGGCAGAGGTGAGGGTGGGAGACAACACTTTGTTGAGTGGTAAGCCCCTGAGGGTATTGTAGTCACACACACACACCCCCAACACCACACCCTCCACACACACACACCCCAACATCACACCCCACACACACACACACACCCCAACACCACACACCCTCCACACACACACACACACCCCAACACCACACCTCCACACACACCTCCAACACACCTCCACACACACACACACACACTTTGAACACCACCTTCCATACACACACCTAACACCACACCTCTTCACACACACCCCCAACATCACACACCCTCCACACACACACACTGTCATCTCCCCAACATCACACCTCCACACACACCCCCCCAGCAACATCACACCTCCACACACACACACACACACCCCACCACACCCTCCACACACACACCCCAACACCACACCCTCCACACACACACACACCCCAACACACACCCTCCACACACACACCCCCAACATCACACCTCCACACCACACACACACACCCCAACATCACAAACCCTCCACACACACCCCAACATTCTCCACACACACACCCAACATCACACCTCCACACACACACACACACACCCCCAACATCACACCCCAGCACACACACACCCACCCAACACCCGACACCTCCACACACACACACACCCTCCACACACACACACACCCTCCACACACACACACCCTCCACACACACACACCCCCAACATCACACACCCTCCACACACACACACACACACCCAACATCACACCCTCCACACACACCCCAACGATCACACCTCCACACACACACACACCCAACATCACACCTCCACACACACACACACACACACCCCACACACCCCTGCACACACACACCCACCCAACACCACACCTCCACACACACACACACACACCCCAACATCACACCTCCACACACACACCCCAACATCACACCTCCACACACACACACACACACACACACTCCAACATCACACCCTCCACACACACACCCCAACACTCACACCTCCACACACACACCCCCAACACCACACCCTCCACACACACACACACCAACATCACACCTCCACACACACACACACCCCCAACATCACACCCCTCCACACACACACCCCCAACACCACACCCTCCACACACACACACACACCCCAACACCACACCTCCACACACACACACACCCCTAACACACACCTCCACACACACACACACACACACCCCCAACATCACACACCTCCACACACACACCCCAACACTCCACACCTCCACACACACACACACACACACACACCCCAACATCACACTCCACACACACACACCCCAACATCACACCTCTACACACACACACACACACCTCACTGATCACGACCTCCACACATACACACACCCCAACATCACACCCTCCACACACACACACACACACACCCACACCACACACACACACACCCCCAACACCACACCTCCACACACACACAACCCCAACATCACACCCCACACACACACACACACACACACCCCCTGCAACACGCCACCTCCACACACACACACCCCAACATCACACCTCCACACACAGCTCCAACACCACCTCCACACACACACACCACACCCCCAACATCACACTCCTCCACACACACACCCACCCCAAACATCACACCTCCACACCAACCCATGATCACACCCACACACACACACACCCCAACATCACACCCTCCACACACACACCCCCAACATCACACCTCCACACACACACACACCTCTAACATCACACCTCTCCACACACACACCAACACCACACCCTCCACACCCCAACATCACACCTCCACACACACCCCAACATCACACCCTCCACACACACACACACCCCAACATCACACCCCACACACACACACACCCCAACACCACACCCTCCACACACACACACACACCCCAAACACCACACCCCACACACACACACACCCCAACATCACACCTCCACACACACACACACACCCTCCACACACACACACACCCCAACACCACACCTCCACACACACACCCCAACACACCTCCACACACACACACACACACACACCCAAACATCACACCCTCCACACATCCCTGTGAAGATCACACCTCCACACACTGCACCCACACCCCAACATCACACCCTCCACACACACCCCAACATCACACCCCCACACACACACACACCCTACATCACACCCCACACACACACACACACACACACCCCAACATCACACACCCTGCACACACACACCCACCCAACACCACACCCTCCACACACACACACACACACACCCCATCACACCTCCACACACCACACACACCTAACATCACACCTCCACACACACACACACACACACCCAACACACCTCCACACACACACACCCCAGCATCACACCCCTCCACACACACACACACACACACACCCCAAACACACACCTCCACACACACACCCCAACACCACACCTCCACATTGAAACACACACACACACCCCCAACATCACAATTCTCCACACACACACACCCCAACACCACACCCTCCACACACACACACACACACACCCCCAACACCACACCCTCCACACACACACACTCTAACACCCACACACCTCCACTCACACACACCCTAACATCACACCTCCACACACACACCTCACACCCATCCCCAACACCACACCTCCTCCACACACACACACCAACTTGCACCTCCCACACACACACACACACACACACCCCCAACATCACACCTCCACACACACACACACCCAAACATCACACCTCCACACACACACACAGACACCCAACATCACACCATCCACACAAACACACACACACCCAACACACCCCTCCACACACACACACACACACACCGCAACACCACACCCCTCCCCACACACACATACACACACACACACACCCAACACACTCCACACACACGGCCACACACACACCCCACCATCACACCCCCACACACACACACACACACACACACACACACACACACACACACACACACACACACACACACACACACACACACACACACACACCCAACACCACACCCTCCATGCCACACACACATGCCACACACACCCAACACCACACCCTCCACACACACACACACACACCCCCTAACCCACACCTCCACACACACACACACCCCACACACCTCCACACACACACACACACAATCTAACACCACACCCCTCCACACACACAACCACACACACACACACCCAACACACTCTCCACACACACACACACTGCACACCACACACACACACACACACACACACACACACACACACACACACACACACACTCCAACATCATAATTTCCACACACACACACACCCCAAACATCACACCCACACACACACACACCCAACACACCTCCACACACACACACACCCCAACACCACACACCTCCACACACACACACACACCCCAACACCACACCTCCACACACACACACACACACCCCACATCACACCCTCCACACACACACACACACCCCAACATCACACCCCCTCCACACACACACACACACACCCCAACACCCCACACACCTCCACACACACACCCCATCACACCCTCCACACACACACACACACACCTAACTTCCACACCTCCACACACATCCCAACACACCTCCACACACGCACCCACACCCCACACCTCCACACACACCACACCCTACACACACACACACACCCTACACTTCATACACCTTCCACACACACACACACACACACACACACCCCCCAACATCACACCTCCTGCACACACACACCCACCCAACACCACACCTCCAGCACACACACACACACCCCCAACACTCCACACCCTCCACACACACACACCCCACATCACACCCACACACACACACACACACACCCCCAACACACCCTCCACACACACACACCTGCTGACTCCACCCTCCCACACACACACCACACACACCCCAACACCAGCCACCCCCACACACACACCCCAACACCACACCTCCACACACACACACACACCCCAGACATCATGTCTCTCCACACACACACCCCACCTCACACCTCCACACACACACACACCCCACACCACACCTCCATGCCATTGGCCACACCCTAACACTACACCCCACACACACACACCCAACACACACCTCCACACACACACACACCCCAACACCACACCCTCCACTCACACACACCCCAACATCACACCCTCCACACACACACCCCACCTGCATCCCCCAACACCCACACCCTCCACACACACACACACCCCAACACCACACCTCCACACACACACACACACACACACACCCCAACACTGCCAATCTCTCCACACACACACACACCTTCAAAATGATCACACCCTCCACACACACACACACTCCAACACACCATCCACACACAAACACACACACACCCAACATCACACCTCCACACACACACACACACACCCACCACACCTCCACACACACACACACACACCCAACATCATACCTCCACACACACACACACACACACCAACATCACACCCTCCACACACACACACACACACACACACACACACACACACACACACACACACCCAACACCACACCCTCCACAAGGCACACACACACACACACACACACACACACATCCCAAACACCACACCTCCACACACACACACACACCCCACTGATCACACCCTCCACACACACACACCCAACACCACACCCTCCACACACACACACACACCCCAACACCACACCTCCACACACACACCCCACCACACCCTCCACACACACACACCCCAACACCACACCTCCACACACACACACCCCAACACCACACCTCCACTCACACACACCCCAACATCACACCTCCACACACACGTCTCACTCCATCCCCAACACCACACCTCCACACACACACACACACCCCAACACATACACCCTCCACACACACACACACACACACACCCCAACATCACACCCCTCCACACACACACACCCAAACATCACACCCTCCACACACACACACAGACACCCAACACACACCATCCACACAAACACACACACACCCAACATCACACCTCCACACACACACACACACACTGACCCAACACCACACCTCCACACCACACACACACACCCAAGACACCTCCACACACACACACACACACACACACAATCTACACATCACACCCTCCACACACACACACACACACACACACACACACACACACACACACACACACACACACACACCCAACACCACACCCTCCACACACACACACACACACACACACACACACACACATCCACACCACACCTTCCCACACACACACACACACCCCCCAACACCACACCCTCCACACACACACACACACCCCAACACCACACCCTCCACACACACACACACACATCCAACACCCCACTAACTCCACACACACAACCACACACACACACCCAACACACCACACACACCACACACACACACACACACACACACACACACACACACACACACCACACCCAACACACCTCCACACACACACACACCCCACCACACCTCCACACACACACACACCCAACACCACACCACACACACACACACACCCACCACACCTCCACACCACACACACACCCAACACCACACCTCCACACACACACACCCAACATCACACCCACACACACACACACACACACCCACACACACACACACACACACACACACACACACACACACACACACACACACACCCCAACACCACACCCACACACACACACACACCCCCAACCACACCTCCCACACACCACAACCCCAAATGACTCCACACACCACACACACAACCCAACACACACACACACACACACACACACACACACACACACACACTTCACACACACACACACCCAACACACCTCCACACACACACACACCCCCAGCACTCACACCCCTCCACACACACACACACCCAACATCACACCTCCACACACACACATCCCCAACACCACACCCCCACACACACACACACACCCAACACCACACCCCTCCACACACACACACCCAACACCACACCTCCACACACACACACACCCACACACCACACCCACACACACACACACACACACCCACCCAACATCACACCTCCACACACACACACACACACCCCAACACCCCACACCTCCACACACACACACACACACACCCCAACACTCACACACCTCCACACACACACCCAACACCACACACCCACACAAACGAACACACACACACACACACCCCAACTCCACAATCTCCCACACACACACACCCAACACCAGCCACCTCCACACACACACACACACCCAACACACACCTCCACACACACACACACACACACCCACCCAACACCACACCCTCCACACACACACACACACACACACACACACCCAACACCACACCCCACACACACACACACACACACCCCAACACCACACCCTCCACACACACACACACCCCAACACCACACTCCTCCACACACACACACACCCCCAACATCACACCCTCCACACACACACCCCAACACCACACCTCCACACACACACACACCCCAACATCACACACCTCCACACACACACACACACACACCCCCAACACCACACCCTCCACACACACACACACACCCCAACATCACCCTCCACACACACACACACACACACACCCACCACCACACCCTCCACACACACACACATACACACCCCAACATCACACCCTCCACACAAACACACACACCCAACATCACACCTCCCCACACACCACACCCCAACACCACACCTCCACACACACACACACCCCACATCACACCCTCCACACACACACACACCCCAACACCACACCTCCACACACACACACCCCAACACGCACCCTCCAGCACACACACACACCCCACACCCACACCTCCACACACACACACACACACCCCAACATCACACCCCACACACACACACACCCCACATCACACCTCCACACACACCCCCAACATCACACCCTGCACACACACACCACCCAACACCACACCCACACACACACACACACACCCCAACACACCTCCACACACACACACCCCCACATCACACACCCACACACACACACACACACACACCCCAACATCACACCTCCACACACACACACCCCAGCATCACACCTCTGACACACACACACACACACCCCAACACCCACACCTCCACACACACACACCCCAGACCACACACCCTCCACACACACACACACACACACCCCACTGATCACACCCTCCACACACACACACCCCCAACACCACACCTCCCACACACACACACACACACACCCCCAACACCAGGCACCCTCCACACACACACACACCCCAACACCACACCCTCCACTCCACACACACCCCAACATCACACCCACACACACACCTCACCATCCCCCAACACCACACCTCCACACACACACACACCCCACACCACACACCTCCACACACACACACACACACACACACCCCAACACACCCCACACACACACACACACCCAAACACTTCACACCCCCACACACACACACAGACACCCACATCACACCCCACACAAACACACACACACCCAACATCACACCCCCTCCACACACACACACACACACACCCAACACCACACCCTCCACACACACACACACACACACACACACCCAACATCATACCCTCCACACACACACACACACACACACCCAGCATCACACCCACACACACACACACACACACACACACACACACACACACACACACACACACCCACACCACACCTCCACACACACACACACACACACACATCCAACACCACACCTCCACACACACACACACACCCCAACCCACACCTCCACACACACACACACACACACCTAAACACCCCACTCTCCACACACACACACACACCCAACACCACACTTTCCACACACACAATTACACACACACCCAACATCATATTCCTCCACACACACACACACACGCAACACCACACACACACACACACACACACACACACACACACACACACACACACACACACACACCCCAACATCATACCCTCCACACACACACACACACACTCCAACATCACACCCTCCACACACACACACCCAACACCTTCACCTCCACACACACACACACCTGAACACCTCACACCTCCCACACACACACACCACACCCCTGCCCACCACACCTCCACACACACACACACACTCTAACATCACACCCTCCACACACACACACACACCCCAACATCACACCTCCACACACACACACACACACACCCCAACACCACACCTCCACACACACACCTCAACATCACACCCTCCACACACACACACCCAATTCCCCACCCTCCACACATCCCAACATCACACCCCTCCACACACGCACCCACACCCCCCAACATCACACCTCCACACACACCCCAACATCACACCCCCACACACACACACACAATCTCTACACACACCCCTCCACACACACACACACACACACACACACACCCCAACACACTCCACACCCTGCACACACACACACCCACCCAACACCTTTTTCACACCCTCCACACACACACACACACACCCCAACATCACACCTCCACACACACACCTAACATCACACCTCCACACACACACACACACCCCCAACATCACACCCTCCACACACACACACCCCAGCATCACACCCTCCACACACCACACCCGCCACACACCACACCTTCCACACACCACACCCTCCACACACCACACCCTCCACACACCACACCCTCCACACACCACACCCTCCACACACCACACCATCCGCACACCACACCTTCCACACACCACACCCTCCACACACCACACACCCACACCCTCCACACACCTCCACACACACCACACCTTCCACACACCACTCCACACACCACACCCCTTCCACACAGAACACCTTCCACAGAACACCTTCCACACACCACACAAACACCTCCACACCACACCCTCCACACCACACAAAAACACCCTCCATACACCACACCCTCCACACACCACACAAAACACCCTCCATACACCACACCCACACCCTCCACACCACACACACCTCCACACACCACACCCTCCACACCACACCCCAACACCCTCAACACATCACATCCCCACACACCACACCCTCCACACATCACATACCACACACCACACCCTCCACACACCACACACACCCACACACACCCCTCGACACACCACACACCACAACCTCCCACACACCACCCTCCCACACACCACAGCCTCAACACCCTCAATACATCACATCCTCCACACACCACACCCTCCACACCACACCCTCCACAGACCACACCTCAACACCCTCAACACACAACAACCTCCACACCACACCTTTCACACACCCCTCACACACCACACCCTCCACACCAGACCCTCACACACCCCACACACACCTCCACACACCCACCCCGACACACCACACACCACACCCTCCACACACCACACCCACCACACACCCTCCACACACACAGCCTCAACACCCTCAATACATCACATCCTCCACACAACCCACCCTCAACACACTACACCCTCCACACACCACACCTCAACACCCCTCAACACATAATAACCTCCACACACCACACACCGTTCACACACCACACCCTTCACACACCACACCCTCCACACACTACACCCTTCAACACCACACCCTCCACACACCACACCACCAACACTTTCACACACCACACCACACCACCACACCACACACCACACCCCTCCACACACACCACACACACCCCACACACCACCTCCACACACACACCCTCCCCACCACACCACCACACCCACCACACACACCACACCCTGCACACACCACACCCCACACACCCACCCTCCACACAACACCCTCCACACACCACACCCCTCAACACCCTCAACACATAACCTCCACACACCACACCTTCACACACCACACCATTCACACACCACACCCTCCACACACCACACCTTTCACACCCACACCACCACACCACACCCTTCACACACCACACCCTTCACACACCACCCTTCACACACCACACACCTCCACACACCACACCTTTCACACCACACCCTCCACACACACCCTTCACACACACACCCTCCACACCACTACACCGTAAACACCCTCAACACATCACATCGTCCACACACCACACCCTCCACACACCACACACCACACCCTCCACACACCACACCCTCCACACACCACAACTTCCACACACCACACACTCCACACACTACACCCTCCACACACCACACCCTCCACACATTACACCCTCAACACCTAACCCGCCAATGTACTGACAGACCGAGACCTCTTAGAAGTGTAGCGGGGTACAGCCTGCACTAGGGTGCTAATATTAAAATTGATAAAACAATGAACCTAGGCTATATAAGATCTCTGATAGATTACCACGCACCAGCCCTGGTCCTTCGTGACGGGAAAGGCGTTGACAAGCTCGAGAAAATGCAAAATAAAGCCCTCAGAATTATCCTAGGATGTCCCATGTGCAGTAAAGTACTTAATCTGAGGAAAGAACTAGGTATACCCAGTGTTAAAGATATAATAATTGAAGTCAACCTCATGATAGCCCTGAGGCTTCTGCGTGGTGATCCTGATAACATTGTTTCCTTAAAATTGCTAGAATGTATGAACCATGGGACTGTTGAGTCTAAATAGATCCAAACTACAGCTACACATATGAAGATGTTTGGACTAGACCACCTGTACAAAGTTGAGACACAACAGTGCTTCCTGCCACCCTGGCGGACAGTTCCCTTCGATATCACAATACCGACCTTTCCGCCTAAAAAAATAATTATTCAAAGCATTTATCTCCAACACCACACCCTCCACACACCACACACACACACACACACACACACACACCCAACACCACAACCCCACACACACACACACACACCCCACCACACCTCCTCCACAGTTAGTAACGTGACCCAATAATCTCCCACTCAACCTCTCACAAGTGTTAAGACATGATTAGTTATGTATTCCAGTCAATTGAGTGAAGGTGTAACAGAGACGTGACTGATCACCCGTTTAATTAACGGGCTTAATTCAGTGGTGAAGATAAAAGAAACAGTTCTGTTCACACCCATGTCATGTAGAGCTTTTGTTTTTTAAATATATTTATTGAACCAAACCTTTAGATAAAGTACTCAGGATTATTTTGATAAAAATGGTGTGACTAACGAAATTAGAACTGATTTTACTGACTTCAGGATCAACATTTCTTACGTTTTCTTATAAGAGAGAATGGAATTCCATCACTACATCATGAAGAAATATTTTGTTTAAGGATATTTTATTGGAACATTTCATAGAGAATTTATTAAGGATCATTATGGTATCAAATTCATCTCCTATCACAATTAGCTAGCTTGAGTGAGGAGGAGAGGGGGTGACCGTGCCCCTCCCCCACCGTCCACCCAAAAGGTTCGACTTCAACAACCAGCCACACACACACCCACCCAACACAACCCCACCCCACACCCTCCCCACACACCCCACCCCACACACCTAACATCACACCCCCTCCAACATCACACCCTCCAACATCACACCTCCCAACATCACACCCTCCCAACATCACACCCTCCCCAACATCACACCCTCCCAACATCACACCCCTCCCCAACATCACACCCTCCCCACATCACACCCTCCCCAACATCACCCCTCCCCAACATCACACCTCCCCAACATCACACCTCCCCAACATCACACCTCCCCACACACCCCAACATCACACCCTCCCCAACATCACACCCTCCCCAACATCACACCCTCCCAACATCACACCCTCCCAACATCACACCCTCCCCAACATCACACCCCAACATCACACCTCCCCAACATCACACCCTCCACACACCCCAACATCACACCTCCCCATCACACCCCACATCGCACCTCCCCAACATCACACCTCCCCAACATCACACCCTCCCCAACATCACACCTCCCCAACATCATACCCTCCCCAACATCACACCTCCCCACACACACCCCCTCCCCACACACCCCCTCCCCACACACCCTCCCCACACACCCTCCCACACACCCCAACATCGCACCTCCCCACACACCAACACACCCTCCCCAACATCACACCCTCCAACATCACACCCCCACACGCACCCCTCCCAACATCACACCCTCCCCACACACCCACACATCACACCTCCCCAACACAACCCTCCCCAACATCACACCCTCCCCAACATCACACCTCCCCAACATCACACCAACATCACACCCTCCCAACATCACACCCTCCCCAACATCACACACCCTCCCCAACATCACACCCTCCTCAAACATCACACCCCTTCCCACACACCCCCAACATCACACCCCCCCCAACATCACACACCCTCCCTCACACACCCCCAACATCACACCCTCCCCCAACATCACACCCCACATCACACCTCCCCAACATCACACCCCTCCCAACATCACACCTCCCCAACACACCCCACATCACACCCTCCCCATTACACCTCCCCAACATCACACCTCTCACACACCCCAACATCAATCCTCCCCAACATCACACCTCCCCAACATCACACCCTCCCCAACATCACACTCCTCCCCAACATCACACCCTCCCAACATCACACCTCCCACACACACCCTCAACATCACACCTTCCCACCTCCCCAACATCACACCCTCAACATCACACTCTCCCCAACATCACACCCTCCCAACATCACACCTCCCCCACACACTCCAACACCACTCACACACCCCCATCAAGGGAATTCAAGACAGCAGACATAAGGAGTGAAGGTCTTATTGTGTGATAATTTATGTGTGACAGGAAGTTAAATATCATCTGTTGAGGAGCGCTTAAACACTCATTTCCACTCCATCTTCTAATTACCCACAACTTTCTGCTTTCACCCGTATTTTAAAATGCTTATGTTATCTAATGCTGAAGGATACAACTTTGCTCATTACACTTATACTTTTTAAATCTCTAAAAATACTTAGGTCTCATGTTTATTCAAAAATCTTCAGGTCATAAGACCCACTAATCCTCAGCTAAGAAATGGTGACTCGATATTCCATCAGAAGGTCAGTAATATGAAACCACTAATCCCCTGTTTTTACCTCCACCTGACATTGGCACACAGGGTCAAGTCATGAGACCCAATAATCCCCATAATAGCCCATGGGAGTGGATAATTCCAGTCTTTACTGTAACACACAATTTCATTCACGCCCATTTCATATAGAATTTTAATTGTCAAATATATTTATTTTACCAAGCTTATATAAACTATTCTGGATTATTATAGAAAGAAATAGAGTTTAACTTCATTAGAATTGCATTTACGACTGTAGTTTAGACTCGAGGAAAACATTCTAGCACCCAGAAATATTCTGGGGAAAGGCTGTTCGTGTGCCAAGATGTCTAGTTTAGAAACTCGAAACTTTTCCTCTAGTAACCGGAAAATATTCTGGATATGAATTTTTCCGGGTCTGAGAAAGTCGCTCTTTAGCCGGAAATCTCCCTCGGGAAGTGCTCTTGCACCAATTGTTCCGCTAACGGGTATCACTGTACAATTCAATCTTCCAATGAGAAATTTAGTTGAAAGTAACCCATGCTTTTTGATACTTCTTGTTAATTTGTGACAGATACTCGTATCTTCAATGCATATGTAGAATGCAAGTGAGGTCTTTGATAGCATGCCGTTTCATAATCTTTTCATGCTTAGTTGAGACGGTTTTCTGTGTCGAAGTTGTTGTCCTCCAGAAAATGCTGAGGAAGGGATGAGAGGAAATATTGGAGAAGAATTGTCTATGCAATGAAAGAGTAATTAATAGATTTATCTCCTTCTCAATCAATATAGTGAGTAAATTAAATAGTCATGTGCTTCTTTTATCACAATTAAATTCATTAATCAATGTCTAATTTGGCATTATTGTGATATGTGTAGGTTTTAATGTATTGACTCATTACTTGATAGATTGTAAACTAGACATACTATTACATTTTGTGTTCACATATGTTGTTACTCTCTGATTCGTATTCAGCTCCATTAATTGCATCATATATTTTTTTCATTATCAGTGAAAAATCGCTTTAGCGGATGTGCATCATGACATGTGCCTACACAAACTTGACTGATGATGTCTTCCATCGGATCATCTTGAGGAAGAGGATGAACCACAACTCAAGGGTGCACAAATCATCCTCAGGAACATCCTCACCAGGAAACTGTATCTCTATGTTGGCCACACACAACCCACTGCAGCCAAAGAGAGATTAAGATTGTGAGTTATTAATGTTGATCGACTTTAGTGTTTTTGAGGGTGAAAGTTCAATTAATGATCATTATATTTCATGTGCAAAGTTTGAAATGAGAGACTTCATGGTTCCTGTCTGACCTTCAGCTACAAAATTAAAGAATAACTGAACAAAATCATGATTACTGTAAATATGTTAGTGTTTTATAGATGCAACTAAACCCTTAATTATTATGGAAGCTGCCCAACTTTGGGTTTTGAAAAATGGGGATTTCAAGATGAATCCTGTATTTATCAGAAGTACAAGTGATAGTAACACTTGTTCTATACATCTTCATTGTTTTCGAGTTGTATTTTTCATGATTTATGTGTTAATATGTGAAATTCAAATACAGTAGACTGGCAACTTAGGCGGATTTTTTCTTACGTTTCAACTATATGTGGATTACTCCAAGTTAGTTATAATTTCCACTTTAAACTCAAAATTAAAGGGGTCACAATTCAAACGACCACCTCGCCACCCACCTGGCCACCTTGTTGTCTCAGTTGTCGGGCGGTATCGTCATAACCAATATTTCTTATGCCAATTTAGTGCGCTAACTTTCATATCATCATAATGCCTAAACACACAATCTAGTAAAACAATGCTCTGTGATGTTAGACTTAATAAAAGGCAGCATGTCAATCGCTACTGTGGCACGGAGGTATGGGCGGAATGAATCAAGCGTGAGATCTGTCAAGATTTGGAATACGAAAATTCGTAGTGATTTATGAGTTCTAGTATATATGTACAGTCAGCCAAAGATGCATCGACCCCACCCTGAATCTCGTGCTTGCAATTTTACCTGGCAACACGTTTAAAGTAAGGCTGTATGTAAAGGTGATTGTAATTGGTGGATCTATTGCATTGTCAGGATAAATATTAAACAATCCAAAGGTAGAATTATTACTGTATAATGATAATCTATTCATTGTTATTTAAAGTCATAAGAAGTTTCCAAATGTTCTTATATTTGCTTAAATAATGAAGAAATTTTGATCTGAGAATCTTGTGGCAGTCCTCGTTCCTAGTTATAGTTGAGTTGCCAATTGATTAATATAGTCATTATTTAAACAAATACTATATATACTAATATAAGGACCGTGCCTCTTATAACATTTTTCTTTACTCTAATACAGCTAGACCCCAACTTACGACGGGGTTAGGGACCCAAATCCAGGTCGTAAGTCCGACATAGATAAATTTTTTTTTTTTTTTAATTAAAATCTACAATGAAATACAGTACAGTAAAAAGTAATAAATAATGAGGAATGACACAGTGAAAGTAATAAATAATGAGGAATGGATACAAGTAATGGGTGACAGTACAGTAAGTAATAAAATGAGGAATGGATAGTGTGACTGAGCACTTACCTTTAATGTAGTCAGTGAATGCAATATGGACATTTCATAATTTTCTAATTATACATGAGACTACATTAACTGGAAACGTTTCGCATAGAAAATGCGGTCATTTGAAGAAGAAGAAGAAAAAAAAAAAAAGAAAAAAAAAAAAAAAAAATTGTCACAACTCAGTAGGGTAGTAAGTCCCGTCGTAAGTCAAGCAGTCGAAGTCAGTCTAGCTGTACTTAAAACCATTGGTATGACGAGAGGAGGCTTGTGGGTGTATGTAATGATAATATCAAGTAATAGGAAAGAAATAACTAGATACTGTAGGTAAATAATAGACAATATACAAATACAAAATTTATTTAAACATTAATATGGAGGAGGAAAGAATATATAATAATAATAATAAATAAATAATTAACGGTTTTTAAGATAACATGGACTTCGACGCGGAGAGGGATTTTGTGATATATTGATATACTTGGGAGATTGGATCCACCTGAGCACGCCTGTGCTTGCAAGACAAGCCGACTATTCATACTCAAGATGTCCAACCGCTGCGCTGCTGACCAACCTTTGAAAAGACCTCCAATATTTTGTAAATAATATATTATGTGTTAGGAACATCCTTCCTTTGCTTTAGGCCTTATAATATTTATTGTATATACTTTTCACATTGCCAGATGTTCTGTGTATTGTATGCTAGTGACAGCACATCCGCCTCTATAAGTAAAAATGAAATGAAATTGAATTGATAACATGACAGCCCGAAGGCTGAAAATATACAATGAACAGAGGTGATAAGTTACATATGGTGGAATCGGGGAGTGGGTCACTTGATTGACAAAAGCTTTCAATACAGTAACATAAGAAACATAGAGTCAACATAAAGATTAACTATAGATCTGGTACTGTGGGAGTTGGTCTTGTAAATATTCTTGTGATCCTCACTGGATGGCCGTTGCGTTATACCTGGCCGCTAATCCGCTACCTCACTACAGCTGCAGATGCACCACTTCGTCCGTTAAGGTTCTTCAGCTCACACAGGGTGTTGGAGATGGTTCTTGTTCCTCATATGATGTTGTTAGGAATATATAGTTCCTCACCTGGGTGGAGTAGGGAGTCCTCATTTTTCTCCTGATGTAGTTTGGAATCCTTCTTGGCTTCTCATCCAGTGTTGGTGGTGGTGAGTGTACCGGGGACTGGGTGTGTTAGCTCCGCGGCAGCTTCAACATTGGCCGCTAAGCACTTATTGTCATTCTAACAGTTGTTTCTTTCTTTCGAGTTGAATTTGTCACTTTTGTATATCATTTGTGGGTTAATCGTCAATCTTTGTACTGTACTGTTGGTGGGAGGATATTGATAAATTCAGGTGGGGAGGAAGAGATGGGAAAAGGGAAGGGCCTGACAAACCAGGCTGGCAGCTGTCCCCATGGTCAAGAGACCACGGGCAGCGCCGACGTCCTCACCCTATGAAGGCTGGAGACGAAATCTGGTACTATGCCCTCAGGCTCAACACACTCACACCACTACTGGGTGGACATACTCAATAACACAACTCTTAGAGTAACTTAGCACCATTAAGACCAGGGGCAACTGCCACTACAACACTCAGTCGTCAGGAGTGATACTCAAGCACCCGCCATGGGGTCCTGCCACCATGGGGTACTTTCCAACGAACTCTGAAGATCCCAGTGGAATAACCCCACCACACAAATAGCCCTACTGAGTTAGACACTCATCCACCAATGATGGGGGCTGGTAGTGGTGTGTGGCTTGGTGATCCGGGGTCACCTCACGGGCCGAGCGTTAGGGTCAGATGAGCCAGCTATGGGGCCCATAGGTAGTCTGAAGTGTCTGACGGTCGGATCTCACGAAGGTAACTGATCCTACTGGACCTCGGACATCTCCTCAGACATAGTGGATACAACATCCACGCTACAGACACGGCCTAGGCTGCGTTAGGGACCTGTATGGGTGAAGGGGGCGAGCACTTACTAACGGTGACAATGACATCACGTTTCAGGGGACGTTAAAGACGTAAATATTACTTCACTCAGAGCATACCAACTACGTTACTGTAACACTTGCACAATCAACTATTAATTGGGTCAAATCACGTAAAGAAGGGCGAATTACAACACAGTGGAATGACCTACCTGTATGGGTGAAGGGGCGAGCACTTACTAATGGTTGAAATGCCCGCGGCACCCTCACTCAAAATAGGGCGGAGTCCACCTACTTCTATTTCGATGAATTAATTCACTGTACACTCTGAAGTTGAAATAGACTATGAACTCGGTTTCATTCCCTACTATTATCTTCACTAACAATGCTCTGCCTGAGCTATCAAAAGCAAAATTAAATTGATTACAAAGGGTTGGATGGCAACAGGATCCCAACATACAGCGTCTTGCTGCGAAATCTGTGGATTACAGTCAACCCTCGCTTTACGCGGTCCCACTTTACGTGTTTCCACGTTTACGCGGTACCCTGCCGAAACCGGAATGCTCACTTTCTGCGGTGTGTGTACCCTTTTACGCGGAGAGCGGTACGAGCATGGTGCGCATAAGGTCGCCCAGTCATCAAAACATTACCGAGTTCTTCACCCGCCACCCACCACAGCCGGCCCAAGTCAGTGATAGTGATAATGATAGTGAGGACATGGACTTTGAGGGGTTTGACAAAGAGGCCCTGCAAGCCTCTGTGGTGGATAGTGATACAGGTGAGGGCCAATAATCTGCCCTCTGCCTCGGAACCAACCCCCCATCCCCGTGTGCCCAGCCATCTTTTCTACTAATGTAAGTGTTAAAAAACCTAATATTATTGATATTTCTCTTAATTATTAATTGTGTGTGCATACCATCATAAAATTAAGAAGTTATTTTTACTACAACGTAGGTATTGTGTCTGAAAAAGTGGAGTTTGGGGATCGGCCCGGTCTCTATTTCAATTACAGTTGTACCCCACTTAACGCGGTTAATTGAACCCAGAGGGTCCCGCGTTAAGTGAAAACCGCGTTAAGTGAATAACAGAACATATGGGATTAATTCCAATAGAACCCAGCCCGACCCCCAAACTCCACTTTTTGACGACAAATAACTATGTTGTAGTAAAAATTCTATCTTAACTTTATGGTGGCATGAAAAACAAGTAATATAGAAGAGGTTAGGTTAGGAAAGATAAAGGTTAACATAGGAAAAATAAAGAATAGGTTAAAAAACGAAAATTTTTGAGGAACACTCACGGTAGTAGAAGAGATGGGTCGGCATACGGGGATGGAGGCTGGTTCCGAGGCAGAGGGCAGATTACTGCCCCTCAGGTGAATCACCATTACTAGGTGAATCACCATTACTAGGTGAATCAATATCACTGTCACTTACAGTTGTCATGGCTTCCCTGACAAATCCCTCAAAATCAACTTCACTATCACTATCACTGGCTTGGGCTGGCTGTGGTGGGTTGCGGGCGAAGAACTCGGTTATGCTTTGCTGACGGCTGGCTTTGATGTTGTCATGATACACCGTGATGTACGGCTCCATAGCCTGCACCAGTCGGGTATGGAAGACGTCATGGCGTTCATCGTCAGTGTCGCGGGAAACGATGGACTTAATTTTTTCTGTTAACTCTATGAGACACTTAATATCACTATGACTTAAACTAGGTTCTTCGGAGAATGACGCACCTTCTTCCTCCTCTTCACTGGCGGGTTCTTCTTCCAACATCTCGTCGGCAGTCACTTCAGGATCTCTGATCACCTCCATGATGTCTTCGTTGGTGGTCTCGGAGAAGCCTTCAGCTGTAATACTGAGCGCAGCTTCTCTGGCAAGGTCCACTGCTACTGCAACAGTCTGAACCTGACCAGTCACAGGTTCACTCCTCCTCTCACCTGGTATGCCATGCAACACATGTCTCCATGCGTGACGAATCGTAGCAATAGTCAGCAGATCCCATGCCTCCACCAAGAAGTCTACAGCTTGTTTGACGTTAAACTTCTTCCAAAATTGTTTGACGAGAAGTTCTTGAGTCGCCGCCTCTTGTTCCTTGTCCTCGTCGCTTTTACTCTCGCTGTCGGTGTCACCCAGCTTACGCAACTCATCCTTGGTGTTGGTAGAGTCGTTCAGGAGCTTGAATTTCTTTGCCGAGTATGCAGCTTTAACATTGCAGATTAACTCCTGGTCCATGGGCTGGATTAATGACGTAGTGTTGGGAGGAAGGAAGACCACTTTTACGTTGGGGTGACGATCCATAAGTAGGGGCGAGTGTCCAGGTGCGTTGTCAAGGAGCAACAAAATATTGAAAGGAACATTCTGTTGCTCGCAGAATTTCTGCACGTCAGGAACAAAACAGTTGTCAAACCAGAAGAGGGACAGAGAAGAGGACATCCACGCCTTACGTGCGGTTAGCCAGTGGACATTAAGCTTGTTCATGTCCATATTCTTGTAGGCGTGCGGCTTGCGGGCTTTGTGAATCACCGATAACTTTGGTTTACAGGTACCGGAGGCATTGGTGGTAAACAGGACGGTGATGCGTTCCTTCTGCATCTTCCGGCCCCTTACCTTGCTCGCAGACTGGACAACGAAGGTCTTGGAAGGTAACTTTTTCCAGAAAAGACCAGATTCGTCCATGTTAAACACCTGGTCGTCACTGTACTGTCCTTCCTCCATAATCTCACGTAAAAACGGAGGAAAATCTCTAGCCGCCGCACGGTCAGCACTCGCTTCCTCACCAACAATGCTGATGTTGGTGACCTTGTTCCTCCTCTTAAACCTATGCAGCCAACCATGGGAAGCATTGAAGGGTTTGGGCTCTGCAATTCCCAGTTTACGTGTCACTGCTGCGTATAGCTCACGTGCGTACTCCTGCACTGAGCGCGTGTCCACCGCCATGTTGCGTCGCGCCTGACGCACCAAATAACTCACCAGCAAAGTTTCCACTTTTGCCAGCACCCTGTTCTGGCAATACCTGATAGATGAAGCACCTGCAGACTTTGTGATCTTCATGTGCTCCTTTATCTTGGCTGCATCCTTCTTTATTGTACGAATCGTAGATTCGTTGACGCCATGCTGGCGCGCGAGATCAACTTGGCGTCTTCCTTTCTCCAAATCTTGAACAATTTGGTACTTCAGCTCGTAGCTTAATGAACGTCGTGTCTTCTTTGGTTTAGTGCCGCTGGGTCCAGGTAAGGAAAGGTTTCTCTCTGGGGGTGGTGGTCCGGCGGAAGCCATTTTACGGAACAATGGATGCGCGTTAACCCGGCGTGGCCTTGAGGGATGAAACTGCCGTGGCTAGGTCAAGCGTCGTCTCTCCTCCCTCCCTCCCTCCCCGGGGTAGTCACGTCATAATACTTTAAGCCAATTACAGCTAGCAGCAGAGGGGGGTAGGGCTGCATGGCCAATCACAGTCCGAGACGTCATATGACGTCAGTGATAACGCAACAAAGACACACACTGCGCAACCTTACCGCGCCGCTTGCCCAAGCGGAGGGAGGAGGAGGGAGAGGCAGGCAGGCAGGCAGGCGGGCGGGCGGGCGGGCGGGTGGCGCGTGGTCAAAATCTAAAAATAGCATCCGAGCCGGACACTCACCGCGTATATGATGAAAAATGCCGCGTTAAGTGAAAGTTCAGCTTTGGCAAGGCACCGCGTATATGCGAAAACGCGTTAAGTGAAAGCGCGTTAAGCGGGGTAAAACTGTAATCCCATATGTTATGTTGTTCACTTTACGCGTTTCTCACTTTACACGGGCCACTGTGGGTTGAATTAACCGCGTAAAGTGAAGGCTCACTGTATATTCAAAGTTCCCTTTAGACAAAGACGGCCTATCGATGACGTCATCAAGGAAACAGAGAAAATGGGGGACGTTTCCACTAGGGGACTCAGAAGGTTTTGTGGACGTTTGAGCGTAATATGAATCTTAAAGGTTTTCAGGTTAGCTGTCATCACGATCATGACACTAACATTTGGAAACTTCTCATGGTCTTAAATAAGAATGAATAGTTTATTATTATAATAATTCTACCTTTGGATTGTTTAATATTTATCTCGGCAGTGATACAGCCGAAACAAATCCACCGATTACAATCACCTTTACATACAGCCTTACTTTACCAAGTGTTGCTAGGTAAAATTGCAAGCACGAGATTCAGGGTGGGGTCGGTGCATCTTTGGCGATTTAGGGGATTTTTAGGAGTGTTTCTGACTGTACGCTGGGTCCCAGAAACGTAAACCCCGCGTAAGTTGCAAGTCTACTGTACAGGACAGATATGTATTTTTTTTTTATTAATTAATTATTTTTTTTTTTTTACAGGATAAAGCTGATCTGCTTGAGGCTCTATATAAAAAAATTCCTAAAAATAGTACATTAAAGGAAGGTGATCTAAGTGTCCAAGAAGTCACACTTAACTATGGTATGGGGGATGAAAACCCAATAGAACATGCCCGTTTCTACAGCAAGAGGTCACCCAATGTTGCCAAAGCTATGCAGAAAGAAGTTGTTTCTGTGTTGCTTCCCTATAGGTATGACTTTTCAAGATGTACAGTATTTATGACCTATTTGTATCCATGTTAATAGGGAAAGTTTAGTAGATGAGAGAAAGGTATAGTTATTCTGTTTTGATAAGGAGACATGACAACTGGACAGAGGAAATAATAATGGAGTAAGGAGTAGGATTGAATATAAAGTATGTGGTATGCCCGGATAATTCACGGATTTTTATTTCACGGTCCTTTATTACTTGCAGATGACACCTTGGATGTACCCTAGAATGTCTATGGGTAGTTTTGAATTTGCTGGTATTCTCGTGGCCAGGACAGGGAGCCATTCGTTCTAGAGACAGTAACTTCCTTTACCTGTTTTGTATAAATGTGTGTGTGTGTGTGTAGACACACAAACACACAATAAAAAAGCAATACAAATAAATAATAATGGGAAAATCCTCTCACAAATAATCAGAAAAAAATTAAATAAAAATGTTGAGTCTATCCTCAAGTGCACTCTGTGCTTTATTAATAACAAAGCACAGAGTGGACTTGAGACTCAATATTTTTAATACATTTCTTTCTTATTGTATATATGTTCAGTATTGTACAGGTTGACCATAAAAAAATCCGGCATTCGATAAACCGGAACCTTCAGTTTTCCGGCATGGATTTCGGAGCGCATTTTCAAATTTCCTGCCTTGGCGCACCATTGTTTTCTGGACGCGCCGTTTATGTTTTGATAGCGCTGTACTCCAGACTCAGCTGTTGGGTCTTGCTTGCACCTGCTAACAAGCATTCATGCTCATTCCTTCTGATTTTATCATTTTATCATTTAATTAGCCTGGTAAACATTAAAATTTCATTTGCTTTTCATTTAGTGTTTAATTTTCTTTTTTTTTAAAGGATTGTACAGGTAGTAATTTTCTGTTAAATATACTGTACAGTATTACCCAGCTTTACACGGTTTCACTTTCCTCCGCTCATTTACACCTTGCCAGAACCGGCTACTCATATACGCGTGAAGTATAATTTTTTTATTTTTTTTTATTTAGCTCATAAAATTCATACAAATTACCCGGCCAGAATATAATTTACATTGCTGGAATTCTTACAATATGATGATCATTTTGAATATAAACATCATGGATTTTGCATTAGACATACAAATTTTAGATCTAATGTAATAATTTGGTTTACACAAAGCAAGTATTTTATCTTTTGTGCAAAATATATGAAGTTTACATTCAAAATATTCCCTGACCTGCAAGGAATCCAGAAATGTCAATTATATTATCCTAACTTTAGTCTGAGGTATTATTTATTACTAAATGTTAAAATCTAGTGTTTCACCCAATCATTTCTCAGAGAGGTAGGGGCCAGTGAGCTGGGAAGAGGGGGGGGGGGATTTGAGTCCATTATTTGAATGGACAGTAACCTGGCGACTGTATTTCTCTTAAATATTAATTGTGTGAGCATACCATCATAAAATTTAGATGTTATTTTTACTACAACATAGGTATTGTGTCGGAAAAAGTGGAGTTTGGGGTTCTGGCCAGTCTCTATTGGAATTAATCCCATATGTTCTGTTGTTCACTTTACGGGTTTTCACTTTCCGTGGTACCCTGTGGGTTCAATTGACAATTGACCGCGTACGTAATCGGGGTACAGTGAGTTCTGCTATAACGCGTGTTTTGATAACGCGAATTTGTTCTAATGCGATTTTTTAATTAGGAACGATATTTGTATAACGCGAATGCTTGTTTGCTATAACGCGATTTTTGCTTACTATTTCTCCAATTTTGTGGTATTAACTGTGAATATGGTAAAGAAGAATATCTCCAAGAAGCGTTCTGGTGATAGAATTCCCGGTGATGATCGTAA
This sequence comes from Homarus americanus, assembly GCF_018991925.1. Taxonomy (NCBI): domain Eukaryota; kingdom Metazoa; phylum Arthropoda; class Malacostraca; order Decapoda; family Nephropidae; genus Homarus; species Homarus americanus. Next base: position 6,033 of record NW_024735525.1, on the reverse strand, counting down.
AAGAAAGGATATAACACTTGAAGAGAAGCTCGATTTTATCAACCTCAAAATCACCCTTCTCCCCCATCAAGTTACATTCATATTTTTTCAAGGTAAAGTGTTAGATTTACTATATGATTTCATTATTAGATATGAATGTAACATTTATTTAGACTGTGCTATGCTTTGTGTTAGGCTAACTACTAAATTTTTTCGATTTCAAGTAATCTGCACCAAACCCTATTTTCTCCATAAGCCCTGTTATTTCTATTACGCGATTTTCTATAACACGATATTTTACAAGAACACAATTATCGCGTTATAGCAGAACTACCTGTACTACTGTATACAGCATTTATAATAAAATTTCATTTGCTTTTCATTTAGTGTTTAATTTTCTTTGTTTAAAGGACTGTACAGGTAGTCATTTTCTGTTAAACTTACACAGCAAATATAACCATCAGGTCCTGAGGTTGCCGGATTTTCGATAGTCAACCTGTGTACAGTGAACCCTCACTTTATGCGGTCAATTGAACCCACGGAGGCCCGCGTAAAGCGAGGAACGCGTAAAGTGAACAACATAACATATGGGATTAAATGAAATAGAGACCGGCTGACCCCCAAACTCCACTTTTTCCGACACAATACCTATGTTCTAGTGAAAATAACATGTTAATTTTATGATGGTACATGCATACAATTAATACTTAAGAGAAATAGAGAAATACAGTCGCCAAGTTAATGTCCATTCAAATAATGGACTCGACTCCTTCCCCCTCTTCTCACACTACACTCGCTGGCTCTTCCCTCTCTGAGAAATTTTTTGGGGAAAACCACTAGATTTTAAGGTATAGTTATAAATAATACCTCAAACTAAAGTTAGGATAATATAATTGACATTGCTGGATTCCTTGTAAGACCAGGAATATTTTGAATATAAATGTCATATATTTTGCACAAAAGATAACATATTTACTCAGAGTAAACAAAATACTTCATTAGATCTAAAATTTGTATGTTGAATGCAAAATCTATGATGTTCACATTCAAAATGATCATAAAATTGTAAAATTCCAGCAATGTAAATTATATTCTGGCGGGTAATTTGTATGAATTATGAGCTAAAAACAAATATCTTCGGTTATAAAAAAAAAAAATTCTTCAAGAACTATCTGTCAATCAAACACCCACCTTACCTCCCCCTCTTCAACCTCCAGATGGTCGGTCGGGTCCCTCCACCCCCCCTCCCCTAACCAGATAAATGTTTGGGAGAAACCAGAATATTTACCTTTTTGGTAATAAATAATATCTAAGACTAAAGTTAGGATAATATAATTGACATTCCTGGATTCCTTGTAAGACCAGGAATATTTTTAATATAAATGTCATATGCAGTCAACCCTACTATTCTGGCGGTCCCACATTCCGCGTTTCCACGTTAACAGCGGTGCCCTGCCAGAACCTAGCGTGCTCAATTCTGTGAGAGGTCGGCCGGCAGCTATTTTTTAGATCGCCCCCACCCGCCTGCCTGCCTGTGCTCTTGCCTCTCCCTCCCTCCTCCTCCCTCCCTCCCCTCCTCCCTCCCTCTCTCCCTCCTCCCTCCTCCCGGGGCAAGCCTGGTCAGGAGTTTTGCCAGTGTGTGTGCTGTTACGTTATCACTGGCGTCATATGATGTCGGACTGTGATTGGCCATGCATCCCTACCCCTCTGCTGCTAGCTGTAATGGCTTAAAGTATTATGGCGTGTCCGAGAGGAGAGGGAAGCGATGTACTAGCACGCCAGTTTCATCCGTCCACGCCAGACCTGTAACGATGCATCCATTGTTCTGTAATGACTTCGCAGGTTACTAATACCATCATCCAAGAGTTGGAGAACAAGGCAGGTTGATTTGGCGCCAGCATGGTGTGAATGAATCTCGATTCGAACAATAAAGAAGGATGCAGCCAAGATAAAGGAGCATGAAGATCACAAAGTTTACAGGTGCTTCTATGATCAAGTATTTTCACAACCAGGTGCTTCTATGATCAAGTATTTTAACCAGGTGCTTCTATGATCAAGTATTTTCACAACCAGGTGCTTCTCAAGACAGAAAAAATTACTTGTGAGTGCAGTGCGTCAGGCGCGACGAACATGGCGGTCGTCTGGCGCTCTGTTAGGAATCTTATTCGTGGCAGAATGGGGTACAACCCAAACCTTTTTATTATCTGGGTGGTTTAAGAGGTTTAAGATCTGAATCCATTGGTGAAAGCGAGGTGACTGACCAGGTGCTAAATTCCTCCGTTTTGAGGTTATGGAAGAACAGAATCTGGTCTTTTCTGGAAAAGGTTACATTCCAAGTCCTTAGGTTGTAAAGAATGCCAGCAAGATTGGGCGGAAGATAGAAGACTCGCATCACCGTCCTGTTTCACCATGCCTCCGGTACCTGTAAGCTCAAGGTTATCGGTGATCCACACAGCATGGCACGCCTACAGAACCATGGGACATGACCAGCTAAATGTCCTCTGGCTGACCGCACATAGGCGTGGATGTTCTCTACTGTCCCTCTCCTGGTTTGATGACTGTTTTGTTCGATGTAAAAATTCTGTGGCGACAGAATGTGACATTCAGATTTTGTTGCTGCTGGACAACGCGCAGGACACTCGCCCCTACTGTTAGATCATCACTAGCATAAAAGTGGTCTTCCTTCCTCCCAATTCGTCTATATTACAGCCCACGGACCAAGGTTGATCTGTAATGTAATAGCTGCATTCTCTCTGAAAAATTCAAACTCCTGAACGACTACACCAACACCAGGGAAGAGTTGGTAACACCACCACCGATAGCAAGGCGAAAGATGAGGATCAACAGTTGGCACAGCAAAATACTGTTCAAACAATTGGAAGTATTTAACATCAAAAAAGCTGTGGACTTCTTGGTGGAGTCATGGATAATCTATTGCTACAATTCGTCCGCATGGGCGTGTTGCATGGAATACCAGTGAGAGGAGGATTCAATCTGTGACTGGTGAGGTTCAGACTGTTGCGGTAGCAGTGGACCTTGCCAGAGAAGCTGCTGGGGTGTTACAGTTCCAGGCTTCTCCAGACCACCAACAACGACATCCTGGAGGTGATGGGAACCTGATGTGACTAGGGAGATGGTAGATGATGATGATGATGACGTCAGTGAAGAGGCAGGTGGTCGTCATCTCAAGATGAACAACACTTATCCCATAGTAATGTTAGGGGTGCATCGAGTGTATCGAGAAAGCCAAGCTCCTCCTTTCCCGACGCCTGAAGCAAACAGGTATGAAATCTTCACTACCCAGTGTTGCGACTGATTTTATCATGGTGATCCACGACAACATCAACACCAGCCGTCAGCAAAGCATAACAATTTCTTAAGCCCGCAAGCCCACCACAGCCAGCCCAAGCCAGTGATAATGACAGTGAAGATGACTTTGAGGGTTTGTCGGGGAAGCCCTGACAGCTGTAAATGACAGTGATGGTGATGCACCTAGTAATGGTGATTCACCTGAGGACCAGTAGCCTGCCCTCTGCCTCGGAACCAGCCTCCATCCCGTGCAGCCGACCCATCTCTTCTACTAATGTAAGTGTTCCACCTAACTTAGTTTTCCTAGCCTAACCTTTATTTTCCTATGTTAACCTTTATTTTTTCTAAGCTAACCTCTTCTATATTACTTGTGTGTGCATACCATCATAAAGTTAAGATAAAATTTTTACTACAACATAGTTGAGTGTCGATCAAAAGTGGAGTTTGGGGGTCGGCCTGGACTCCATTTCAATTAATCCCATATGTTATGTTTATTCACTTTACCGCGTTCCTCACTTTCCGCGGACCCTGCGGTTACGTGCTGCGTAAAGTGAGGGTTAACTGTATTTTGTGCAAAAGATAACACAGTTGTACCCCACTTACGCCGGTCAATTGAACCCAGAGGTCAGTTAAGTGAGATCAACGTTAAGTGAACAACAGAACATATGGGATTAATTTGAGGATCAACCCGACCCCCAAGCTCTCCACTTTTTATTTGTTTCCCTATGTTGTAGGAAAAATTCTATTTATGATAAAATAATATAAGAAAAGAAGGTAAATTAGGAAAAAATAAAACGAAAAATTGTGGAACACTTGACAGATGGAGTTCAGGAGAGCCGAGGTGCAGCCATGGGACTACTCCATAGCCACCAGTGAATCATGGAAGCCGTTCATCGTCATTGCAGCGGGAAAGGACCGGACAATCTGTAACTCTATAGCACACTTAATATCACTTATGACTTAAACTAGGTTCTTCGGAGAATGGCGCACCTTCTTCCTCCTCTTCACTGGCGTGTTCTTCTTCCAACATCTGATCACTTCAGGATCTTTGATCCTCAGGATGTCTTCGTTGGTGGTCTCCGGGCCTTCAGCTGTAATATTGACGCAGCTTCTCTGTAGGTCCACACTGCTACTGCAGCAACAGTCTGAACCTGACCAGTCACAGGTTCACTCCTCCTCTACCTGGTATGCCATGCAACACATGTCTCCATCGTGGCAGATAAGTAGCAATAGTCAGCTAGATCCCATGCCTCCACCAAGAGTCTACAGCTTTTAACGTTAAACTTCTTCAAATTGTTTGAGAAGTTCTTGAAGAGTCACGCCTCTTGTTCCTTGTCCTCGTCGGCTTTTGCTCTGCTGTCGGTGTCCTTGCAGCTTCAGCTTCATCCTTGGTGTTGGTAGAGTCGTTCAGGAGCTAGAACTTCTTTGCAGAAATGCGCTTTCACATTGCAGATCACTCTGGTCCATGGGCTGGATTAATGGCGTAGTGTTGGGAGGAAGGAGCCACTTTTTACTTTGGGGTGGCGATCCATAAGTGGGGGCAGTGTCAGGTGCGTTGTCAGGAGCAACAAAATATTGAATGGAACATTCTGTTGCTGCTAGAATTTCTGCCGTCAGGAACAAAACAGTTGTCAAACCAGAAGAGGACAGAGAGGACATCACGCCCTTACGTGAGGGTTAGCCAGTGGACATTAAGCTTGTTCATGTCCATATTCTTTATGGCGTCTTGGCTTCAGGCTTTGTGAATCACCGATAACTTTGGTTTACAGGTACCGGAGGCATTGGTGGTAAACAGGGCGGTGATGCATTTCTTTGCAACTTCCGACCTTACCTTGCTGGCAGACTGGACCAAGGTCTTGGAAGGTAACTTTTTCCAGAAAAGACCAGATTCGGTCCCACACCTGATGCATCACTGTACTGTCCTTCCTCCATAATCTCCGTAAAAAGCGGAGGAAAATCTCTAGTTGCATCACGGTCAGCACCGGCTTCCTCACCAGTGTTGATGTTGGTGATCTTGTTCCTCTTCTTAAGCCTATGCAGCCAACCAGAGGAAGCATTGAAGGTTTGGGCTCTGCTAGTTCCCAGTTTACGTGTCACTGCTCGTAGGTAGCTCGCGTCGCGATACTCCTTGCGGCTGCGTGTCCACCGCCATGTTGCGTCGCTTCTGACGCACCAAATAACTCACCAGCAAATTTTCACTTTTTGCATCCTGTTCTGGCAATACCTGATAGATGAAGCACCTGCAGACTTTGTGATTTTCATGTGCTCTTTGATCTTGGCTGCATCCTTCTTGATCGATGCAGTCGTGATTCGTTGGCGCTCTATGCTGGCGGCGAGATCAACTTGCCGTCTTCCTTTCTCCAAATCTTGAACAATTTGGTACTTCACCTGCGTTAGCTTAATGAACGTCGTGTCTTCTTTGGCTTAGTGCCGCTGGGTCCAGGTAAGGAAAGGTCTCTCTGGGGGCGATGGTGGTCAGCCGGGAAGCCATTTTACGAACAATGGATGGCGTTAACAGGGGCCTTGAGGGATAAAACTGCTGGCTGGGTCAGCGTCGTCTCTCCTCCCTCCTCCCTCCCTCCCTCCCTCCCTCGGGGTGGTCACGTCCTGCTAAGCCAATTACAGCTAGCAGCAGAGTGAGGGGATGCGCCTATTAATCACAGTCGATCGTCATATAGTCAGTGATACTTGTAACAAAGACACACTGGCAACACTTACATGGCGGCTTGCTAGCGGAGGAGGACG
>NW_024735524.1:0-1755 GCF_018991925.1 Homarus americanus | reverse complement strand
CAAGAACCAGACATGATACTAAGTAGCCATCACAACCCTAAATTATGATGAGCAAGAGGAGATGCTTTTCATATCTTCTGATAAAGGTGTGAACATCAGAAATTACATAATTATGAAACAACATTCATACAATGTGTGGCCAGATAAAGGTACAGTACTCACTTGGGACTTCATAAAAGTGACATCGTCTAACAATGTGTGAGGGTGCTGTGTCTTGGGTGCTACTTCCAACAAGGAGGAAACTGGCGCCACGGACAACTTGTAGCCTTGAAGCAGCAGCTCTCCAGGAACCTTCCTGTTTGTGCTATGAACCAACGACGACCTTGTGTCAAAGCGACATTCTTCCGCTCTCCTTGTGTCAAGGCTACTGCCTTCACAGCTCCTTGGGTTAAAGAGACGACCTTCAACTCTTCTTGTGTCAAGACGACGACCTTCAACTCCCCTTGTGTCAAGGCGACGTTCTTCAGTATTCCTCCTCGTTTCAAGGCGACCATCGTCAGTATTCCTCCTTGTGTCAAGGAGACGTTCTTCAGTATTTCTCCTTGTTTCAAGGCGACGTTCTTCTGTTGTCCGCCTTGTGTCAAGGCGTCGTTCTTCAGTATTCCTTCTTGTTTCAAGGCGACGTTCTTCAGTGTTCCTCCTAGTGTCAATTAGACGTTCTTTAGTGTTCCTCCTTGTGTCAAGGCGACGTTCATCAGAATTCCTCCTTGTGTCAAGGCGACGTTCTTCAGTATTCCTTCTTGTGACAAGGCGACGTTCTTCAGTATTCCTCCTTTTGTCAAGGCGACGTTCTTCCGTTGTCCTCCTTGTGTCAAGGCGTCGTTCTTCAGTATTCCTCCTTGTCTCAAGGTGACGTTCTTCAGCTTTCCTTGTGTCAAGGCGACGTTCTTCTGTATTCCTTCTTGTGTCAAGGCGACGTTCTTCACTGTACCTTTTTGTGTCAAAGCGAAGTTCCTCAGTATTCCTCCTTGTGTCAAGACGCCGTTCTTCAGCTCTCCTACTGTTAAGGCGACGTTCTTCGGTATTCCTCCTTGTGTCAAGGCGACGTTCTTCTATATTCCTCCTTGTGTCAAGGCGCCGTTCTTCAGCTTTCCTACTGTTCAGGAGACGTTCTTCGGTATCCCTCCTTGTGACAAGGCGACGTTCTTCAGTATTCCTTCTTGTGTCAAGAGTACGTTCTTCGGTATTAATTCTCGTGACAGGGCGACGTTCTTCAGTATTCTTCCTTGTGTCAAGGCGCCGTTCTTCAGCTTTCCTACTGTTCAGGAGACGTTCTTCGGTATCCCTCCTTGTGACAAGGCGACGTTCTTCAGTATTCCTTCTTGTGTCAAGAGTACGTTCTTCGGTATTAATTCTCGTGACAGGGCGACGTTCTTCAGTATTCCTCCTTGTGTCAAGGCGACGTTTTTCAGTATTCCTTCTTGTGTCAAGGGGACGTTCTTCAGTATTCCTTCTTGTATCAAAGCGACGTTCTTCAGTATTCCTTCTTGTGTCAAGGCGACGTTCTTCAGTATTCCTCCATGTGTCAATGTGACGTTTTACAGTATTCCTCCTTGTATCAAGGCCCCGTTCTTCAGTATTCCTCCTTGTATCAAGGCGACGTTCTTCAGTATTCCTTCTTGTGTCAAGGGGACGTTCTTCAGTATTCCTTCTTGTGTCAAGGGGACGTTCTTCAGTATTCCTCCTTGTATCAAGGCGACGTTCTTCAGTTTTCCTTCTTGTGTCAAGGGGACGTTCTTCAGTATTCCTTCTTGT
>NW_024735523.1:0-45085 GCF_018991925.1 Homarus americanus | reverse complement strand
GTGTAGGAGTGTATAGCACCATCTACATCCACCACAGTGTGTAGGAGAGTATAGCACCATCTACATCAACCACTGTGTGTAGGAGTATATAACACCATCTTCATCCACCTCAGTGTGTAGGAGTGTATAGCAACATCTACATCCACCACTGTGTGTAGGAGTGTATAACACCATCTACATCCGACCACTGTGTGTAGGAGTGTATAACACCATCTACACCCACTACTGTGTGTAGGAGTGTATAGCACGTTCTACATCCACCGCTGTGTGTAGGAGTGTAGAGCACCATCTACATCAACCACAGTGTGTAGGAGAGCATAGTACCATCTACATCCACCACTGTGTGTAGGAGTGTATAGCACCATCTACATCCACCACTGTGTGTAGGAGTGTATAGCACCATCTACATCCACTACAGTGTGTAGGAGTGTATAGCACCATCTACATCCACCACTGTGTGTAGGAGTGTATATCACCATCTGCACCATCTACATCCACCACTGTGTGTAGGAGTGTATAGCACCATCTACATCCACCACAGTGTGTAGGAGTGTATAGCACCATCTACATCCACCACTGTGTGTAGGAGTGTATATCACCATCTACAGTACATCCACCACTGTGTGTAGGAGTGTATAGCACCATCTACATCCACCACAGTGTGTAGGAGTGTATAACACCATCTACATCAACCACTGTGTGTAGGAGTGTATAACACCATCTTCATCCACCACAGTGTGTAGGAGTGTATAGCACCATCTACATCCACCACAGTGTGTAGGACTGTATAGCACCATCTACATGTGCCACTGTGTGTAGGAGTGTATTGCATCATCCACATCCACCACAGTGTGTAGGAGTATATAACACCATCTACATCCACCACAGTGTGTAGGAGAGTATAATACCATCTACATCTATCACTGTATGTAGAAGTGGACAGCATAGCACCATCTACATCCACCACAGTATATAGGAGTGTATAACACCATCTACATCCCCTACTTTTTGTAGGAGTGTATTACGCCATCTACTTCCACCAAAGTGTGTAGGAGAGTATAACACCATCTACATCCACGACTGTATGCAGGAATGTATAACACCATCTACATCCACCACAGTGTGTAGGAGTGTATAGCACCATCTACATCCACCACTGTGTGTAGGAGTGTATAGCACCATCTACATCCACCACTGTATGTAGGAGTGTAAAACACCATCTACATCCACCACTGTGTGTAGGAGTGTATAACAATCTACATCCACCACAGTGTGTAGGAATGTATAACAACATCTACATCCACCACTGTGTGTAGGAGTGCATAGTACCATCTACATCCACCACAGTGTGTAGGAATGTATAACAACATCTACATCCTCCACAGTGTGTAGGAGTGTATAGCACCATAAACATCCACTACTGTATGTAGGAGTGTATAGCACCATCTACACCCACCACTGTGGGTAGGCGTGTATAGCACAATCTACATCCACCACTGTGTGTAGGAGTGTATTTCACCATCTACATCCACCACAGTGTGTAGGAGTATATAGCACCATCTACATCCACCAATGTGTGTAGGAGAATATAACACCATCTACATCCACCACAGTGTGTACGAGTGTATAACACCATCTACATCCACCACAGTGTGTAGGAGTGTATAACACCATCTACATCCACCACTGTATGTAGAAGTGTACAGCATAGCACCATCTACATCCACTACTGTGTGTTGGAGTGTATAGCACCGTGAACATTCACCACTGTGTGTAGGAGTGTATAGCACCATCTACATCCACCACAGTGTGTAGGAGTGTATAGCAACATCTACATCCCCCACAGTGTGTAGGAATGTATAACGCCATCTACATCAACCACAGTGTGTAGGAGTGTATAGTACCATAAACATCCACCACTGTATGTAGGAGTGTATAGCACCATCGACACTCACTACTGTGTGTAGGAGTTTATAGCACCATCTACATCCACCACAGTGTGTAGGAGTGTATAACACCATCTACATCCACCACTGTGTGTAGGAGTGTATAACAATCTACATCCACCACTGTGTGTAGGAGTGCATAGTACCATCTACATCCACCACAATGTGTAGGAATGTATAACACCATCTACATCCACCACAGTGTGTAGGAGTGTATAGCACCATAAACATCCACCACTGTATGTAGGAGTGTATAGCACCATCTACACTAACTACTGTGTGTATGAGTGTATAGCACCATCTACACTCACTACTGTGTGTAGGAGTGTATAGCACCATCTGCATTCACCACAGTGTGTAAGAGTGTATAGCACCATCTACATCCACCACTGTGCGTAGGAGTGTATAGCACTATCTACATCCACCACAGTGTGCAGGAGTGTATAACACCATCTACATCCACCACAGTGTGTAGGAGTGTATAGCACCATCTACACCCTCCACTGTGTGTAGGAGTGTATAAAACCATCTTAATCCACCACTGTGTGTAGGAGTGTATAACAGCAACTACATCCACCACAGTGTGTAGGAGTGTATAACACCATCTACATCCACCACAGTGTGTAGGAGTACATATCACCATCTACACCCTCCACTGTGTCCACTGTGTGTAGGAGTGTATAAAACCATCTTAATCCATCACTGTGTGTAGGAGTGTATAACACCATCTACATCCACCACAGTGTGTAGGAGTGTATAGCAACATCTACATCCACCACTGTGTGTAGGAGTGTATAACACCATCTACATCCACCACTGTGTGTAGGAGTGTATAACACCATCTACACCCACCACTGTGTGTAGGAGAGTATAGCACGATCTACATCCACCACTGTGTGTAGGAGTGTATAGCACCATCTACATCCCCTACAGTGTGTAAGAATGTATAACACCATCTACATCCACCACTGTGTGTTGGAGTGTATAGCACCATCTACATCCACCACAGTGTGTAGGAGTGTATAGCACCATAAACATCAACCACTGTATGTAGGAGTGTATAGCAACATCGACAATCACTACTGTGTGTAGGATTGAATAGCACCATCTACATCCACCACAGTGTGTAGGAGTGTATAACACCATCTACATCCACCACTGTGTGTAGGAGTGTATAGCACCATCTACACTCACTACTGTGTGTAGGAGTGTATAGCACCATCTACACTCACTACTGTGTGTAGGATTGTATAGCACCATCTACATCCACCACTGTGTGTAGGAGTGTATATAACCATCTACATCCACCACTGTCTGTAGGAGTGTATAACACCATCTACATCCACCACTGTGTGTAGGAGTGTATATCACCATCTACATCCACCACAGTGTGTAGGAGTGTATAGCACCATCTACATCAACCACTGTGTGTTGCAGTGTATAACACCATCTTCATCCACCACAGTGTGTAGGAGTGTATAGCAACATCTACATCCACCACTGTGTGTAGGAGTGTATAACACCATCTACATCCACCACTGTGTGTAGGAGTGTAGAGCACCATCTACATCCACCACAGTGTGCAGGAGAGCATAGTACCATCTACATCCACCACTGTGTGTAGGAGTGTATAGCACCATCTACATCCACCACTGTGTGTAGGAGTGTATAGCACCATCTACATCCACCACAGTGTGTAGGAGTGTATAGCACCATCTACATCAACCACTGTGTAGGAGTGTATAGCACCATCTTCATCCACCACAGTGTGTAAGAGTGTATAGCAACATCTACATCCACCACTGTGTGTAGGAGTGTATAACACGATCTACATCCACCACTGTGTGTAGGAGTGTATAACACCATCTACACCCACTACTGTGTGTAGGAGTGAATAGCACGATCTACATCCACCACTGTGTGTAGGAGTGTATAGCACCATCTAGACTCACTACTGTGTGTAGGATTGTATAGCACCATCAACATCCACCACAGTGTGTAGGAGTGTATATAACCATCTACATCCACCACTGTGTGTAGGAGTGTATAACACCATCTACATCCACCACTGTGTGTAGGAGTGTATAGCACCATCTACACTCACTACTGTGTGTAGGATTGTATAGCACCATCTACATCCACCACAGTGTGTAGGAGTGTATAACACCATCTACATCCACCACTGTGTGTAGGAGTGTATATAACCATCTACATCCACCACTGTGTGTAGGAGTGTATATAACCATCTACATCCACCACTGTGTGTAGGAGTGTATATCACCATCTACATCCACCACTGTGTGTAGGAGTGTATAACACCATCTACACCCACTACTGTGTGTAGGAGTGTATAGCACGATCTACATCCACCACTGTGTGTAGGAGTGTATAGCACCATCTACACTCACTACTGTGTGTAGGATTGTATAGCACCATCTACATCCACCACAGTGTGTAGGAGTGTATATAACCATCTACATCCACCACTGTGTGTAGGAGTGTATAACACCATCTACATCCACCACTGTGTGTAGGAGTGTATAGCACCATCTACACTCACTACAGTGTGTAGGATTGTATAGCACCATCTACATCCACCACAGTGTGTAGGAGTGTATATAACCATCTACATCCACCACTGTGTGTAGGAGTGTATATAACCATCTACATCCACCACTGTGTGTAGGAGTGTATATAACCATCTACATCCACCACTGTGTGTAGGAGTGTATATCACCATCTACATCCACCACTGTGTGTAGGAGTGTATAGCACCCTCTACATCCACCACAGTGTGCAGGAGTGTATAACACCATCTACATCCACCACAATGTGTAGGAGTGTATAACACCATCTACATCCACAACTGTGTGTAGGAGTGTATAACAGCAACTACATCCACCACAGTGTGTAGGAGTGTATAACACCATCTACATCCACCACAGTGTGTAGGAGTGTATAGCACCATCTACACCCTCCACTGTGTGTAGGAGTGTATAGCACCATCTACATCCACCACTGTGTGTAGGAGTGTATAGCACCATCTACATCCACCACAGTGTGTAGGAGTGTATAGCACCATCTTCATCCACCACAGTGTGTAAGAGTGTATAGCAACATCTACATCCACCACTGTGTGTAGGAGTGTATAACACCATCTACATCCACCACTGTGTGTAGGAGTGTATAACACCATCTACACCCACAACTGTGTGTAGGAGTGTATAGCACGATCTACATCCACCACTGTGTGTAGGAGTGTATAGCACCATCTACACTCACTACTGTGTGTAGGATTGTATAGCACCATCTACATCCACCACAGTGTGTAGGAGTGTATATAACCATCTACATCCACCACTGTGTGTAGGAGTGTATAACACCATCTACATCCACCACTGTGTGTGTAGGAGTGTATATCACCATCTACATCCACCACTGTGTGTAGGAGTGTATAGCACCATCTACATCCACCACAGTGTGCAGGAGTGTATAACACCATCTACATCCACCACAATGTGTAGGAGTGTATAAAACCATCTTAATCCACCACTGTGTGTAGGAGTGTATAACAGCAACTACATCCACCACAGTGTGTAGGAGTGTATAACACCATCTACATCCACCACAGTGTGTAGGAGTGTATAGCACCATTTACACCCTCCACTGTGTGTAGGAGTGTATAAAACCATCTTAATCCACCACTGTGTGTAGGAGTGTATAACACCATCTACATCCACCACTGTGTGTAGGAGTGTATAACACCATCTACACCCTCCACTGTGTGTAGGAGATTATAGCACGATCTACATCCACCACAGTGTGTAGGAGTGTATAACACCATCTCCATCCACCACTGTGTGTAGGAGTGTATGGCACCATCTACACTCACTACTGTGTGTAGGAGTGTATAGCACCATCTACACTCACTACTGTGTGTAGGATTGTATAGCACCATCTACATCCACCACAGTGTGTAGGAGTGTATATAACCATCTACATCCACCACTGTGTGTAGGAGTGTATAACACCATCTACATCCACCACTGTGTGTAGGAGTGTATATCACCATCTACATCCACCACAGTGTGTAGGAGTGTATAACACCATCTTCATCCACCACAGTGTGTAGGAGTGTATAGCAACATCTACATCCACCACTGTGTGTAGGAGTGTATAACACCATCTACATCCACCACTGTGTGTAGGAGTGTAGAGCACCATCTACATCCACCACAGTGTGTAGGAGAGCATAGTACCATCTACATCCACCACTGTGTGTAGGAGTGTATAGCACCATCTACATCCACCACTGTGTGTAGGGAGTATAGCACCATCTACATCCACCACTGTATAGCACCATCTACATCCACCACAGTGTGTAGGAGTGTATAGCACCATCTACATCAACCACTGTGTAGGAGTGTATAGCACCATCTTCATCCACCACAGTGTGTAGGAGTGTATAGCAACATCTACATCCACCACTGTGTGTAGGAGTGTATAACACCATCTACATCCACCACTGTGTGTAGGAGTGTATAACACCATCTGCACCCACTACTGTGTGTAGGAGTGTATAGCACGATCTACATCCACCACTGTGTGTAGGAGTGTAGAGCACCATCTACATCCACCACAGTGTGTAGGAGAGCATAGTACCATCTACATCCACCACTGTGTGTAGGAGTGTATAGCACCATCTACATCCACCACTATGTGTAGGAGTGTATAGCACCATCTACATCCACCACAGTGTGTAGGAGTGTATAGCACCATCTACATCTGCCACTGTGTGTAGGAGTGTATAGCATCATCCACATCCACCACAGTGTGTAGGAGTATATAACACCATCTACATCCACCACTGTATGTAGAAGTGTACAGCATAGCACCATCTACATCCACTACTGTGTGTAGGCGTGTATAGCATCATCTACATCCACCACAGTATATAGGAGTGTATAACACCATCTACATCCCCTACTTTTTGTAGGAGTGTATTTCGCCATCTACTTCCACCAAAGTGTGTAGGAGAGTATAACAGCATCTACATCCACGAGTGTATGCAGGAATGTATAACACCATCTACATCCATCACTGTGTGTTGGAGAATTTAACACCATCTACATCCGCCACTGTGTGTTGGAGTGTATAACACCATCTACATCCACCACTGTGTGTAGGAGTGTATAACACCATCTACATCCACCACTGTGTGTAGGAGTGTATAACACCATCTACACCCACCGCTGTGTGTAGGAGTGTATAGCACGATCTACATCCACCGCTGTGTGTAGGAGTGTATAACACCATCTACATCCACCACTGTGTGTAGGAGTGTATAACACCATCTACACTGTGTGTAGGAGTGTATAACACCATCTACATCCACCACTGTGTGTAGGAGTGTATAACACCATCTACATCCACCACTGTGTGTAGGAGTGTATAACACCATCTACACCCACCGCTGTGTGTAGGAGTGTATAACACCATCTACATCCACCACTGTGTGTAGGAGTGTATAACACCATCTACATCCACCACTGTGTGTAGGAGTGTATAACACCATCTACACCCACCGCTGTGTGTAGGAGTGTATAACACCATCTACATCCACCACTGTGTGTAGGAGTGTATAACACCATCTACATCCACCACTGTGTGTAGGAGTGTATAACACCATCTACACCCACCACTGTGTGTAGGAGAGTATAGCACGATCTACATCCACCGCTGTGTGTAGGAGTGTATAGCACCATCTACATCCCCCACAGTGTGTAGAATGTATAACACCATCTACATCCACCACTGTGTGTTGGAGTGTATAGCACCATCTACATCCACCACAGTGTGTAGGAGTGTATAGCACCATAAACATCCACCACTGTATGTAGGAGTGTATAGCACCATCGACAATCACTACTGTGTGTAGAATTGTATCGCACCATCTACATCCACCACAGTGTGTAGGAGTGTATAACACCATCTACACTCACTACTGTGTGTAGGAGTGTATAGCACCATCTACACTCACTACTGTGTGTAGGATTGTATAGCACCATCTACATCCACCACAGTGTGTAGGAGTGTATATAACCATCTACATCCACCACTGTGTGTAGGAGTGTATAACACCATCTACATCCACCACTGTGTGTAGGAGTGTATATCACTATCTACATCCACCACAGTGTGTAGGAGTGTATAGCACCATCTACATCAACCACTGTGTGTTGGAGTGTATAACACCATCTTCATCCACCATAGTGTGTAGGAGTGTATAGCAACATCTACATCCACCACTGTGTGTAGGAGTGTATAACACCATCTACATCCACCACTGTGTGTAGGAGTGTAGAGCACCATCTACATCCACTACAGTGTGTAGGAGAGCATAGTACCATCTACATCCACCACTGTGTATAGGAGTGTATAGCACCATCTACATCCACCACTGTGTGTAGGAGTGTATAGCACCATCTACATCCACCACTGTGTGTAGGAGTGTATAGCACCATCTACATCCACCACAGTGTGTAGGAGTGTATAGCACCATCTACATCAACCACTGTGTAGGGGTGTATAGCACCATCTTCATCCACCACAGTGTGTAAGAGTGTATAGCAACATCTACATCCACCACTGTGTGTAGGAGTGTATAACACCATATACATCCGCCACTGTGTGTAGGAATGTATAACACCATCTACACCCACTACTGTGTGTAGGAGTGTATAGCACGATCTACATCCACCACTGTGTGTAGGAGTGTAGAGCACCATCTACATCCACCACAGTGTGTTGGAGAGCATAGTACCATCTACATCCACCACTGTGTGTAGGAGTGTATAGCACCATCTACATCCACCACTGTGTGTAGGAGTGTATAGCACCATCTACATCCACCACAGTGTGTAGGAGTGTATAGCACCATCTACATCTGCCACTGTGTGTAGGAGTGTATAGCATCATCCACATCCACCACAGTGTGTAGGAGTGTATAACACCATCTACATCCACCACTGTATGTAGAAGTGTACAGCATAGCACCATCTACATCCACTACTGTGTGTAGGAGTGTATAGCATCATCTACATCCACCACAGTGTGTAGGAGTGTATAACACCATCTACATCCACCACTGTATGTAGAAGTGTACAGCATAGCACCATCTACATCCACTACTGTGTGTAGGAGTGTATAACACCATCTACATGCCCTACTTTTTGTAGGAGTGTATTTCGCCATCTACTTCCACCAAAGTGTGTAGGAGAGTATAACAGCATCTACATCCACGACTGTATGCAGGAATGTATAACACCATCTACATCCACCAATGTGTGTAGGAGTTTATAGCACCATCTACATCCACCACTGTGTGTAGGAGTGTATAGCACCATCTACATCCACGACTGTATGCAGGAATGTATAACACCATCTACATCCATCACTGTGTGTTGGAGAGTTTAGCACCATATACATCCACCATTGTGTGTAGGGGTGTATAACAACATCTACATCTACCACTGTGTGTTGGAGAATTTAACACCATCAACATCCGCCACTGTGTGTTGGAGTGTATAACACCATCTACATCCACCACTGTGTGTAGGAATGTATAACACCATCTACAGCTACCACTGTGTGTAGGAGTGTATAACACCATCTACATCTACCGCTGTGTGTACGAGTGTATAGCAACATCTATATCCACCATTGTGTGTAGGAGTGTATAACAACATCTACACCCACCACTGTGGAGAGGAGTGTTTAGCACCATCTACATCCACCACTGTGTGTAGGAGTGTATAGCACCATCTACATCCACCACTGTGTGTAGGAGTGTATAGCACCATCTACACCCACTACTGTGGGTAGGCGTGTATAGCACAATTTACATCCACCACTGTGTGTAGGAGTGTATATCACCATCTACATCCACCACAGTGTGTAGGAGTGTAGAGCACCATCTACATCCACCGCTGTGTGTAGGAGTATATAACACCATCTACATCCACCACAGTGTGTACGAGTGTATAACACCATCTACATCCACCACAGTGTGTAGGAGTGTATAACACCATCTACATCCACCACTGTATGTAAAAGTGTACAGCATAGCACCATCTACATCCACTACTGTGAGTAGGAGTGTATAGCACCATCTACATCCACCACAGTGTGTAGGAGTGTATAGCACCATCTACATCCCCCACAGTGTGTAGGAATGTATAACGCCATCTACATCCACCACAGTGTGTAGGAGTGTATAGCACCATAAACATCCACCACTATATGTAGGAGTATATAGCATCATCGACACTCACTACTGTGTGTAGGAGTGTATAACACCATCTACATTCACCACAGTGTGTAGGAGTGTATAGCACCATCTACATCCACCACTGTGTGTAGGAGTGTATAACACCATCTACATCCACCACTGTGTGTAGGAGTGTATAACAGCAACTACATCCACCACAGTGTGTAGGAGTGTATAACACCATCTACATCCACCACAGTGTGTAGGAGTGTATATCAATATCTACATCCACCACTGTGTGTAAGAGTGTATAACACCATCTACATCCACCACTGTGTGTAGGAGTGTATAACACCATCTACACCCACCACTATGTGTAGGAGAGTATAGCACGATCTACATCCACCACTGTGTGTAGGAGTGTATAACACCATCTACATCCACCACTGTGTGTAGGAGTGTAGAGCACCATCTGCATCCACCACAGTGTGTAGGAGAGTATAGTCCCATCTACATCCACCACTGTGTGTAGTAGTGTATAGCACCATCTACATTCACCACTGTGTGTAGGAGTGTATATCACCATCTACATCCACCACAGTGTGTAGGAGTGTATAGCACCATCTACATCCATCACTGTGTGTAGGAGTGTATAGCACCATCTACATTCGCCACTGTGTGTAGGAGTGTATAACACCTTGTACATCCACCACTGTGTGTAGGAGTGTATCGCACCATCTACATCCACCACAGTGTGTAGGAGTGTATAGCAACATCTACATCCACCACTGTGTGTAGGAGTGTATAGCACCATCTACATCCACCACAGTGTGTACGAGTGAATAGCACCATCTACATCTGCCACTCTGTGTAGGAGTGTATAGCATCTTCTACATCCACCACAGTGTGTAGGAGTATATAACACCATCTACATCCACCACTGTGTGTAGGAGTGTATAGCACCATCTACATCCACATGTGGGTAAGAGTGTTTAGCACCATCTACATCCACCACTGTGTGTAGGAGTGTATATCGCCATCTACATCCACCACAGTGTGTAGGAGTGTATAGCACCATCTACATCCACCACTGTGTGTAGGAGTGTATAGCACCATCTACATTCACCACTGTGTGTAGGAGTGTATAGCACCATCTACACCCACCACTGTGGGTAGGCGTGTATAGCACAATCTACATCCACCACAGTGTGTAGGAGTGTATAGCACCATCTACATCCACCACTGTGTGTAGGAGTGTATATCACCACCTCCATCCACCACAGTGTGTAGGAGTGTATAGCACCATCTAGATCCACCACTGAGTGTAGGAGTATATAACACCATCTACATCCACCACACTGTGTACGAGTGCATAACACCATCTACATCCACCACAGAGTTTAGGAGTGTATAACACCATCTACATCCACCACTGTATGTAGGAGTGTATAGCATAGCACCATCTACATCCACTACTGTGAGGAGGAGTGTATAGCACCCTAAACATTCACCACTGTGTGTAAGAGTGTATAGCACCATCGACAATCACTACTGTGTGTAGGATTGTATAGCACCATCTACACTCACTACTGTGTGTAGGAGTGTATAGCACCATCTACACTCACTACTGTGAGCAGGAGTGTATAGCACCATAAACATCCACCACTGTATGTAGGAGTGTATAGCACCATCGACAATCACTACTGTGTGTAGGATTGTATAGGACCATCTACATCCACCACAGTGTGTAGGAGTGTATAACAATCTACATCCACCACTGTGTGTAGGAGTGCATAGTACCATCTACATCCACCGCAGTGTGTAGGAGTGTATAACAATCTACATCCACCACTGTGTGTAGGAGTGTATAACAATCTACATCCACCACTGTGTGTAGGAGTGCATAGTACCATCTACATCCACCGCAGTGTGTAGGAATGTATAACACCATCTACATCCACCACAGTGTGTAGGAGTGTATAGCACCATCTACATCCACCACTGTGTGCTGGAGTGTAGAGCACCATGTAGATCCACCATAGTGTGTAGGAGTGTATAGCACCATCTACTTCCCCTACTGTTTGTAGGAGTGTAGTACACCATCTACAGTACTTCCACCAAAGTGTGTAGGAGTGTATAACACCATCTATATCCACGACTGTATGCAGGAATGTATAACACCATCTACATCCACCACTGTGTGTAGGAGTGTATAGCACCATCTACATCCACCACTGTGTGTAGGAGTGTATAGCACCATCTACATCCACGACTGTAAGCAGGAATGTATAACACCATCTACATCCACCACTGTGTGTAGGAGAGTTTAGCACCATCTACATCCGCCATTGTGTGTAGGAGTGTATACCAACATCTACATCTAAGACTGTGTGTAGGGGTATATAACACCATCTACATCCGCCACGGTGTGTAGGAGTGAATAACACCATCTACATCTACCACTGTGTGTAGGAGTGTATAACACCATCTACACCCACCACTGTGGGTAGGAGTGTATAGCACAATCTACATCCACCACAGAGTGTAGGAGTGTACAACACCATTTACATCCACCACAGTGTATAGGAGTGTATAGAATCATCCACATCCACCATTGTGTGTAGGAGTGTATATCACCAACTACATCCACCACTGTGTGTAGGAGTGTATAACACCATCTACACCCACCACTGTGTGTAGGATTGTATAGCACCATCTACATCCACCACAGTGTGTAGGAGAGTATAGTACCATCTACATCCACAACGTGTGTAGGAGTGTAGAGCACCATCTACATCCACCCCAGTGTGTAGGAGAGTATAGTACCATCTACATCCACCACTGTGTGTTGGAGTGTATAGCACCATCTACATCCACCACTGTGTATAGGAGTGTATAGCACCATCTACATCTACCACAGTGAGTAGGAGTGTATAGCACCATCTACATCTGCCACTGTGTGTAGGAGTGTATAGCATCATCTACATCCACCACAGTGTGTAGGAGTATATAACACCATCTACATCCACCACAGTGTGTAGGAGTGTATAAATCCATCTACATCCACCACAGTGTGTAGGAGTGTATAACACCATCTACATCCACCACTGTATGTAGAAGTGTGCAGCATAGCACCATCTACATCCACCACTGTGTGTAGGAGTGCATAGTACCATCTACATCCACCACAGTGTGTACGAATGTATAACACCATCTACATCCTCCACAGTGTGTAGGAGTGTATAGCACCATAAACATCCACCACTGTATGTAGGAGTGTATAGCACTATCTACACTCACTACTGTATGTAGGAGTGTATAGCACCATCTACACTCACTACTGTGTGTAGGAGTGTATAGCACTATCTACATCCACCACAGTGTGTAGGAGTGTATAGCACTATCTACATCCACCACAGTGTGTAGGAGTGTATACAACCATCTACGTCCACCACTGTGTGTAGGAGTGTATAACAGCAACTACATCCACCACAGTGTGTAGGAATGTATAACACCATCTACATCCACCACAGTGTGTAGGAATGTATAGCAACATCTACATCCACCACTGTGTGTAGGAGTGTATAGCACCATCTACATCCACCACAGTGTGTAGGAGTGTATAGCACCATCTACATCTGCCACT
Source organism: Homarus americanus (assembly GCF_018991925.1). Taxonomy (NCBI): domain Eukaryota; kingdom Metazoa; phylum Arthropoda; class Malacostraca; order Decapoda; family Nephropidae; genus Homarus; species Homarus americanus. The sequence goes on along the minus strand of NW_024735523.1, from coordinate 31,224 downwards.
GTGTGTAGGAGTGTATAGCATCATCTACATCCACCACTGTGTGTAGGAGTATATAACACCATCTACATCCACCACTGTGTGTAGGAGTGTATAGCACCATCTACATCCACGACTGTATGCAGGAATGTATAGCACCATCTACATCCACCACTGTGTGTAGGAGAGTTTAGCACCATCTACATCTACCACAGTGTGTAGGAGTATATAACACCATCTACATCCACCACGGTGTGAAGGAGTGTATAACACCATCTACATCCACCACAGAGTGTAGGAGTTTATAACACCATCTACATCCACCACTGTATGTAGAAGTGTACAGCATAGCACCATCTACATCAACTACTGTGTGTAGGAGTGTATAGCACCATCTACATCCACCACAGTGTGTAAGAATGTATTGCACCATCTACATCTACCACTGTGTGTAGGAGTGTATAACAATCTACATCCACCACTGTGTGTAGGAGTGCATAGTACCATCTACATCCACCACTGTATGTAGGAGTGTATAGCACCATCTACACTCACTACTGTGTGTAGGAGTGTATTGCACCATCTACACTCACTACTGTGTGTAGGAGTGTATTGCACCATCTACATCCACCACAGTGTGTAGGAGTGTATAGCACCATCTACATCCACCACTGTGTGTAGGAGTGTATAACACCATCTACATCCACCACTGTGTGTAGGAGTGTATAGTACCATCTACATCCACCACAGTGTGCAGGAGTGTATAACACCATCTACATCCACCACAGTGTGTAGGAGTGTATAGCACCATCTACATCCACCACAGTGTGTAGTAGTGTATAACACCATCTACATCCACCACAGTGTGTAGGAGTGTATAGCACCATCTACACCCACCACTGTGTGTAGGAGTGTATAGAACCATCTACATCCACCATTGTGTGTAGGAGTGTATAACAGCAACTACATCGACCACAGTGTGTAGGAGTGTATAGCAACATCTACATCCACCACTGTGTGTAGGAGTGTATAACACCATCTACACCCACCACTGTGTGTAGGATTGTATAGCACCATCTACATCCACCACAGTGTGTAGGAGAGTATAGTACCATCTACATCCACCACTGTGTGTAGGAGTGTATAGCACAATCTACATCCACCATAGTGTGTAGGAGTATGTAACACCATCTACATACACCACAGTGTGCAGGAGTGTATAACACCATCTACATCCACCACTGTGTGTAGGAGTGCATAGTACCATCTACATCCACCACAGTGTGTACGAATGTATAACACCATCTACATCCACCACTGTATGTAGGAGTGTATAGCACTATCTACACTCACTACTGTGTGTAGGAGTGCATAGCACCATCTACACTCACTACTGTGTGTAGGAGTGTATAGCACTATCTACATCCACCACAGTGTGTAGGAGTGTATAGCACCATCTACATCCACCACTGTGTGTAGGAGTTTATAACACCATGTACATCCTCCACTGTGTGTAGGAGTGTATAGCACCATCTACACCCACCACTGTGTGTAGGAGTGTATAACACTATCTACATCCACCACTTTGTGTAGGAGTGTATACAACCATCTACGTCCACCACTGTGTGTAGGAGTGTATAACACCATCTAGATCCACCACAGTGTGTAGGAGTGTATAGCACCATCTACATCTGCCACTGTGTGTAGGAGTGTATAGCATCATCTACATCCACCACAGTGTGTAGGAGTATATAACACCATCTACATCCACCACTGTGTGTAGGAGTGTATAGCAACTTCTACATCCACCATTGTGTGTAGGGGTGTATAACAACATCTACATCTACCACTGTGTGTAGGAGAATATAACACCATCTACATCCGCCACTGTGTGTAGGAGTTTAAAATACCATCTACATCTACCACTGTGTGTAGGAGTATATAACACCATCTACAGCTACCACTGTGTGTAGGAGTGTATAACACCATCTACATCTACCATTGTGTGTACGAGTGTAGAGCAACATCTACATCAACCATTGTGTGTAGGAGTGTATAACAACATCTACATCTACCACTTTGTGTAGGAGTGTATAACACCATCTACACCCACCACTGTGGGTAGGAGTGTTTAGCACCATCTACATCCACCACTGTGTGTAGGAGTGTAAATCACCATCTACATCCACCGCAGTGTGTACGAGTGTATAGCACCATCTACATTCACCACTGTGTGTAGGAGTGTATAGCACCATCTACACCCACCACTGTGGGTAGGCGTGTATAGCACAATCTACATCCACCACTGTGTGTAGGAGTGTATATCACCATCTACATCCACCACAGTGTGTAGGAGTGTATAGCACCATCTACATCCACCACTGTGTGTAGGAGTATATAACACCATCTACATCCACCACAGTGTATACGAGTGTATAACACCATCTACATCCACCACAGTGTGTAGGAGTGTATAGCACCATGAACATTCACCACTGTGTGTAGGAGTGTATAGCACCATCTACATCCACCACAGTGTGTAGGAGTGTATAGCACCATCTACATTCCCCACAGTGTGTAGGAATGAATAACACCATCTACATCCACCACAGTGTGTAGGAGTGTATAGCACTATAAACATCCACCACTGTATGTAGGAGTGTATAGCACCATCGACACTCACTACTGTGTGTAGGAGTGTATAGCACCATCTACATCCACCACAGTGTGTAGGAGTGTATAACACCATCTACATCCACCACTGTGTGTAGGAGTCCACCAGGAGTGTATAACACCATCTACATCCACCACTGTGTGTAGGAGTGCATAACAATCTACATCCACCACTGTGTGTAGGAGTGCATACTACCATCTACATCCACAACAGTGTGTAGGAATGAAAAACACCATCTACATCCACCATAGTGTGTAGGAGTGTATAGCACCATAAACATCCACCACAGTATGTAGGAGTGTAAAGCACCATCTACACTCACTACTGTGTGTAGGAGTGTATATCACCATCTACACTCACTACTGTGTGTAGGAGTGTATAGCACCATCTACATCCACCACAGTGTGTAGGAGTGTATTGCACCATCTACATCCACCACTGTGTGTAGGAGTGTATAGCACTATAAACATCCACCACTGTATGTAGGAGTGTATAGAACCATCGACACTCACTACTGTGTGTAGGAGTGTATAGCACCATCTACATCCACCACAGTGTGTAGGAGTGTATAACACCATCTACACCCACCACTGTGCGTAGGAGTGTATAGAACCATCTACATCCACCACTTCTGTGTATGAGTGTATAACAGCAACTACATCCACCACAGTGTGTAGGAATGTATAACACCATCTACATCCACCACAGTGTGTAGGAGTGTATAGCAACATCTACATCCACCACTGTGTGTAGGAGTGTATAACACCATCTACATCCACCACTGTGTGTAGGAGTGTATAACACCATCTACACCCACCACTGTGTGTAGGAGTGTAGAGCACCATCTACATCCATCACAGTGTGTAGGAGAGTATAGTACCATCTACATCCACCACTGTATCTAGGAATGTATAGCACCATCTACATCCACCACTGTGTGTAGGAGTGTATAGCACCATCTACATCCACCACAGTGTGTAGGAGTATATAACACCATCTACATCCACCACTCTGTGTAGGAGTGTATAGCACCATCTACATCCACGACCGTATGCAGGAATGTATAACACCATCTACATCCACCACTGTGTGTAGGAGAGTTTAGCACCATCTACATCCACCATTGTGTGTAGGAGTGTATAGCAACTTCTACATCCACCATTGTGTGTAGGGGTGTATAACAACATTTACATCTACCACTGTGTGTAGGAGAATATAACACCATCTACATCCGCCACTGTGTGTAGGAGTGTATAATACCATCTACATCCACCACTGTGTGTAGGAGTGTATAACACCATCTACAGCTACCACTGTGTGTAGGAGTGTATAACACCATCTACATCTACCACTGTGTGTAGGAGTGTATCACACCATCTACATCCACCACTGTGTGTAGGAGTGTATAATACCATCTACAGGTACCACTGTGTGTAGGGGTGTTTAACACCATCTACATCTACCACTGTGTGTAGGAGTGTATATCACCATCTACATCTACCACTGTGTGTAGGAGTGTATAACACCATCTACATCCACCACTGTGTGTAGGAGTGTATAGCACCATCTACATCCACCATTGTGTGTAGGAGTGTATAACAACATCTACATCTACCACTGTGTGTAGGAGTGTATAACACCATCTACATCCACCACTGTGTGTAGGAGTGTATAGCACCATCTACATCCACCACTGTGTGTACGTGTGTATAGCACCATCCACACCCACCACTGCGGGTAGGCGTGTATAGCACAATCTACATCCACCACTGTGTGTAGGAGTGTATATCACCATCTACATCCACCACAGTGTGTAGGAGTGTATAGCACCATCTACATCCCCCAAAATGTGTAGGACTATATAACACCATTTACATCCACCACAGTGTGTACGAGTGTATAACACCATCTACATCCACCACAGTGTGTAGGAGTGTATAACAATATCTACATCCACCACTGTATGTAGAAGTGTACAGCATAGCACCATCTACATCCACTACTGTGTGTAGGAGTGTATAGCATCATGAACATTCACCACTGTGTGTAGGAGTGTATAGCACCATCTACATCCACCACAGTTTGTAGGAGTGTATAGCACCATCTACATCCCCCACAGTGTGTAGGAATGAATAACACCATCTACATCCACCACAGTGTGTAGGAGTGTATAACACCACAAACATCCACCACTGTATGTAGGAGTGTATAGCATCATCGACACTCACTACTGTGTGTAGGAGTGTATAGCACCATCTACATCCACCACAGTGTGTAGGAGTCTATAACACCATCTACATCCACCACTGTGTGTAGGAGTGTATAGCACCATCTACATCCACCACAGTGTGTAGGAGTGTATAACACCATCTACATCCACCACAGTGTGTAGTAGTGTATAGCACCATCTACACCCACCACTGTGTGTAGGAGTGTATAGAACCATCTACATCCACCACTGTGTGTAGGAGTGGATAACAGCAACTGCATCCACCACAATGTGTAGGAATGTATAACACCATCTACATCCACCACAGTGTGTAGGAGTGTATAGCAACATCTACATCCACCACAGTATGTAGGAGTGTATAACACCATCTATATCCACCACAGTGTGTAGGAGTGTATAGCACCATCTACACCCACCACTGTGTGTAGGAGTGTATAGAACCATCTACATCCACCACTGTGTGTAGGAGTGTATAGCACGATCTACATCCACCACTGTGTGTAGGAGAGTAGATCACCATCTACATCCACCACAGTGTGTAGGAGAGTATAGTACCATCTTCATCCACCACTGTGTGTAGGAGTGTTTAGCAGCATCTACATCCACCACTGTGTGTAGGAGTGTATAGCACCATCTACATCCACCACAGTGTGTAGGAGTGTAAAGCACCATCTACATCTGCTGCTGTGTGTAGGAGTGTATAATAATCATCTACATCCACCACAGTGTGTAGGAGTATATAACACCATCTACATCCACCACAGTGTGTAGGAGTGTATAAAACAATCTACATCCACCACAGTGTATAGGAGTGTATAACATCATCTACATCTACCACTGTTTCTAGAAGTGTACAGCATAGCTCCATCTACATCCGCTACTGTGTGTAGGAGTGTATAGCACCATCTACATCCACCACAGTGTATAGGAGTATATAACACCATCTACATCCACCACAGTGTGTAGGAGTGTATAACACCATCTACATCCACCACTGTGTGTAGAAGTGTATAACACCATCTACATCCACCACTGTGTGTAGGAATGTATAATACCATGTACATCCACCACTGTGCGTAGGAGTGTATAGCACCATCTACATCCATCACTGTGTGTAGGAATGTATAACACCATCTACATCCACCACTGTGTGTAGGAGTGTATAGCACCATCTGCATCCACCACTGTGTGTAGGAGTGTATAACACCATCTACATCCACCACTGTGTGTAGGAATGTATAGCACCATAAACATCCACCACTGTATGTTGGAGTGTATAGCACCATCTACACTCACTACTGTGTGTAGGAGTGCATAGCACCATCTACATCCACCACAGTGTGTAGGAATGTATAACACCATCTACATCCACCACAGTGTGTAGGAGTGTATAGCACCATCTACATCCACCACAGTGTGTAGGAATGTATAACACCATCTACATCCACCACAGTGTGTAGGAGTGTATAGCACCATAAAATTCAACCACTGTATGTAGGAGTGTATAGCACCATCTACACTCACTACTGCCTGTTGGAGTGTATAGCACCATCTACATCCACTACTGTGTGTAGAAGTGTATAGCACCATAAACATCCACCACGGTGTGTAGTAGTGCATAGCACCATCTACATCCACCACTGTATGTAGAAGTGTACAGCATAGCACCATCTACATCCACCAAAGTGTGTAGGAATGTATAACACCATCTACATCCAACACAGTGTGTAGAAGTGTATAGCACCATAAAAATCCACCACTGTATGTAGGAGTGTATAGCACCATCTACACTCACTACTGCGTGTAAGAGTGTATAGAACCATCTACATCCACTACTATGTGTAGGAGTGTATAGCACCATAAACATCCACCACGGTGTGTAGGAGTGCATAGCACCATCTACATCCACCACAGAGTGTAGGAGTGTATAGCACCATCTACATCCACCACTGTGTGTAGGAGTGTATAATAATCTACATCCACCACAGTGTGCAGGAGTGTATAACACCATCTTCATCCACCACGGTGTGTAGGAGTGCATAGCACCATCTACATCCACCACAGAGTGTAGGAGTGTTTAGCACCATCTACATCCACCACTGTGTGCAGGAGTGTATAACAATCTACATCCACCACAGAGTGTTGGAGTGTATAGCACCATCTACATCCACTTCTGTGCGTAGGAGTGTATAGCACCATCTACATCCACCACAGTGTGTAGGAGTGTATAACACCATCTACATCCACCACTGTATGTAGGAGTGTATAACACCATCTACATGCACCACAGTGTGCAGGAGTGTATAACACGATCTACATCCACCACTGTGTGTAGGAGTGTATAGCAACATCTACATCCACCACAGTGTGTAGGAGTGTATAGCACCATCTACATCCACCACTGTGTGTAGGAGTTTGTAGCACCATCTACATCCATCACAGTGTGTAGGAGTGTATAACACCATCTACATCCACCACTCTGTGTAGGAGTGTATAGCACCATCTACATCCACTACTGTGTGTAGGAATGTATAGCACCATCTACATCCACCACTATGTGTAGGAGTGTATAACACCATCTACATCCACCACTGCGTGTAGGAGTGTATAACAATCTACATCCACCAATGTGTGTAGGAGTGCTTAGCACCATCTACATCCACCACAGTGTGTAGGAGTGTATAACCCCATCTACATCCACCACTGTATGTAGGAGTGTATAGCACCATCTACATGCACCACAGTGTGCAGGAGTGTATATCACCATCTACACTCACTACTGTGTGTAGGAGTGTATAGCACCATCTACATCCACCACAGTGTGTAGGAGTGTATTGCACCAGCTACATCCACCACTGTGTGTAGGAGTGTATAGCACTATAAACATCCACCACTGTATGTAGGAGTGTATAGCACCATCGACACTCACTACTGTGTGTAGGAGTGTATAGCACCATCTACATCCACCACAGTGTGTAGGAGTGTATAACACCATCTACACCCACCACTGTGTGTAGGAGTGTATAGAACCATCTACATCCACCACTTCTGTGTATGAGTGTATAACAGCAACTACATCCACCACAGTGTGTAGGAATGTATAACACCATCTACATCCACCACAGTGTGTAGGAGTGTATAGCAACATCTACATCCACCACTGTGTGTAGGAGTGTATAACACCATCTACATCCACCACTGTGTGTAGGAGTGTATAACACCATCTACACCCACCACTGTGTGTAGGAGTGTAGAGCACCATCTACATCCATCACAGTGTGTAGGAGAGTATAGTACCATCTACATCCACCACTTTATGTAGGAGTGTATAGCACCATCTATCATCCACCACTGTGTGTAGGAGTGTATAGCACCATCTACATCCACCACAGTGTGTAGGAGTGTATAACACCATCTACATCCACCACAGTGTGTAGTAGTGTATAGCACCATCTACACCCACCACTGTGTGTAGGAGTGTATAGAACCATCTACATCCACCACTGTGAGTAGGAGTGGATAACAGCAACTGCATCCACCACAGTGTGTAGGAATGTATAACACCATCTACATCCACCACAGTGTGTTGGAGTGTATAGCAACATCTACATCCACCACAGTATGTAGGAGTGTATAACACCATCTATATCCACCACAGTGTGTAGGAGTGTATAGCACCATCTACACCCACCACTGTGTGTAGGAGTGTATAGAACCATCTACATCCACCACTGTGTGTAGGAGTGTATAGCACGATCTACATCCACCACTGTGTGTAGGAGAGTAGATCACCATCTACATCCACCACAGTGTGTAGGAGAGTATAGTACCATCTTCATCCACCACTGTGTGTAGGAGTGTTTAGCAGCATCTACATCCACCACTGTGTGCAGGAGTGTATAGCACCATCTACATCCACCACAGTGTGTAGGAGTGTAAAGCACCATCTACATCTGCTGCTGTGTGTAGGAGTGTATAACATCATCTACATCCACCACAGTGTGTAGGAGTATATAACACCATCTACATCCACCACAGTGTGTAGGAGTGTATAAAACCATCTACATCCACCACAGTGTATAGGAGTGTATAACATCATCTACATCTACCACTGTTTCTAGAAGTGTACAGCATAGCTCCATCTACATCCGCTACTGTGTGTAGGAGTGTATAGCACCATCTACATCCACCACAGTGTATAAGAGTATATAACACCATCTACATCCACCACTGTGTGTAGGAGTGTATAACACCATCTACATCCACCACTGTGTGTAGAAGTGTATAACACCATCTACATCCACCACTGTGTGTAGGAATGTATAATACCATGTACATCCACTACTGTGCGTAGGAGTGTATAGCACCATCTACATCCATCACTGTGTGTAGGAATGTATAACACCATCTACATCCACCACTGTGTGTAGGAGTGTATAGCACCATCTACATCCACCACTGTGTGTAGGAGTGTATAACACCATCTACATCCACCACTGTGTGTAGGAATGTATAGCACCATAAACATCCAGCACTGTATGTTGGAGTGTATAGCACCATCTACACTCACTACTGTGTGTAGGAGTGCATAGCACCATCTACATCCACCACAGTGTGTAGGAATGTATAACACCATCTACATCCACCACAGTGTGTAGGAGTGTATAGCACCATAAAATTCCACCACTGTATGTAGGAGTGTATAGCACCATCTACACTCACTACTGCCTGTTGGAGTGTATAGCACCATCTACATCCACTACTGTGTGTAGAAGTGTATAGCACCATAAACATCCACCACGGTGTGTAGTAGTGCATAGCACCATCTACATCCACCACAGAGTGTAGGAGTGTATAGCACCATCTACACTCACTACTGCCTGTTGGAGTGTATAGCACCATCTACATCCACTACTGTGTGTAGAAGTGTATAGCACCATAAACATCCACCACGGTGTGTAGTAGTGCATAGCACCATCTACATCCACCACAGAGTGTTGGAGTGTATAGCACCATCTACATCCACCACAGTGTGTAGGAGTATATAACACCATCTACATCCACTACGGTGTGTAGGAGTGTATAACACCATCTACATCCACCACAGTGTGTAGGAGTGTATAACACCATCTACATCCACCACTGTATGTAGAAGTGTACAGCATAGCACCATCTACATCCACTACTGTGTGTAGGCGTGTATAGCACCATCTACATCCACCACACTGTGTAGGAGTATATAACACCATCTACATCCACCACTGTGTGTAGGAATGTATAGCACCAGCTACATCCACCACAGTGTGTAGGAGTGTATAGCACCATCTACATCCACCACAGTGTGTAAGAATGTATAGCACCAGCTACATCAACCACAGTGAAAGGAGTATATAACACCGTCTAAATCCACCACTGTGTGTAGGAATGTATGGCACCAGCTACATCCACCACAATGTGCAGGAGTATATAACACCATCTAAATCCACCACAGTGTGTAGGAGTGTATAACACCATCTTCATCCACCAAAGTGTGTAGGAAAGTATAGCACCATCTACATCCACCACGGTGTGTAGGAGTGTATAACACCATCTACATCCACCACAGTGTGTAGTAGTGTATAGCACCATCTACACCCACCACTGTGTGTAGGAGTGTATAATACCATCTACATCCACCACTGTGTGTAGGAGTGTATAACACCATCTACAGCTACCACTGTGTGTAGGAGTGTATAACACCATCTACATCTACCACTGTGTGTAGGAGTGTATCACACCATCTACATCCACCACTGTGTGTAGGAGTGTATAATACCATCTACAGGTACCACTGTGTGTAGGGGTGTTTAACACCATCTACATCTACCACTGTGTGTAGGAGTGTATATCACCATCTACATCTACCACTGTGTGTAGGAGTGTATAACACCATCTACATCCACCACTGTGTGTAGGAGTGTATAGCACCATCTACATCCACCATTGTGTGTAGGAGTGTATAACAACATCTACATCTACCACTGTGTGTAGGAGTGTATAACACCATCTACATCTACCACTGTGTGTAGGAGTGTATAACACCATCTACATCCACCACTGTGTGTAGGAGTGTTTAGCACCATCTACATCCACCATTGTGTGTAGGAGTGTATAACAACATCTACATCTACCACTGTGTGTAGGAGTGTATAGCACCATCTACATCCACCACTGTGTGTACGTGTGTATAGCACCATCCACACCCACCACTGCGGGTAGGCGTGTATAGCACAATCTACATCCACCACTGTGTGTAGGAGAGTATATCACCATCTACATCCACCACAGTGTGTAGGAGTGTATAGCACCATCTACATCCCCCAAAATGTGTAGGACTATATAACACCATCTACATCCACCACAGTGTGTACGAGTGTATAACATCATCTACATCCACCACAGTGTGTAGGAGTGTATAACAATATCTACATCCACCACTGTATGTAGAAGTGTACAGCATAGCACCATCTACATCCACTACTGGGTGTAGGAGTGTATAGCATCATGAACATTCACCACTGTGTGTAGGAGTGTATAGCACCATCTACATCCACCACAGTTTGTAGGAGTGTATAGCACCATCTACATCCCCCACAGTGTGTAGGAATGAATAACACCATCTACATCCACCACAGTGTGTAGGAGTGTATAACACCACAAACATCCACCACTGTATGTAGGAGTGTATAGCATCATCGACACTCACTACTGTGTGTAGGAGTGTATAGCACCATCTACATCCACCACAGTGTGTAGGAGTCTATAACACCATCTACATCCACCACTCTGTGTAGGAGTGTATAACAATCTACATCCACCACAGTGTGTAGGTGTGTGTAGCACCATAAACATCCACCACTGTATGTAGGAGTGTATAGCACCATCTACATCCACCACAGTGTGTAGGAGTGTATTGCACCATCTACATCCACCACTGTGTGTCGGAGTGTATAACACCATCTACATCCACCACTGTGTGTAGGAGTGTATAGCACCATCTACATCCACCACAGTGTGTAGGAGTGTATAACACCATCTACATCCACCACAGTGTGTAGTAGTGTATAGCACCATCTACACCCACCACTGTGTGTAGGAGTGTATAGAACCATCTACATCCACCACTGTGTGTAGGAGTGGATAACAGCAACTGCATCCACCACAGTGTGTAGGAATGTATAACACCATCTACATCCACCACAGTGTGTAGGAGTGTATAGCAACATCTACATCCACCACAGTATGTAGGAGTGTATAACACCATCTATATCCACCACAGTGTGTAGGAGTGCATAGCACCATCTACACCCACCACTGTGTGTAGGAGTGTATAGAACCATCTACATCCACCACTGTGTGTAGGAGTGTATAGGACGATCTACATCCACCACTGTGTGTAGGAGAGTAGATCACCATCTACATCCACCACAGTGTGTAGGAGAGTATAGTACCATCTTCATCCACCACTGTGTGTAGGAGTGTTTAGCAGCATCTACATCCACCACTGTGTGTAGGAGTGTATAGCACCATCTACATCCACCACAGTGTGTAGGAGTGTAAAGCACCATCTACATCTGCTGCTGTGTGTAGGAGTGTATAATAATCATCTACATCCACCACAGTGTGTAGGAGTATATAACACCATCTACATCCACCACAGTGTGTAGGAGTGTATAAAACAATCTACATCCACCACAGTGTATAGGAGTGTATAACATCATCTACATCTACCACTGTTTCTAGAAGTGTACAGCATAGCTCCATCTACATCCGCTACAGTGTGTAGGAGTGTATAGCACCATCTACATCCACCACAGTGTATAGGAGTATATAACACCATCTACATCCACCACAGTGTGTAGGAGTGTATAACACCATCTACATCCACCACTGTGTGTAGAAGTGTATAACACCATCTACATCCACCACTGTGTGTAGGAATGTATAATACCATGTACATCCACCACTGTGCGTAGGAGTGTATAGCACCATCTACATCCATCACTGTGTGTAGGAATGTATAACACCATCTACATCCACCACTGTGTGTAGGAGTGTATAGCACCATCTGCATCCACCACTGTGTGTAGGAGTGTATAACACCATCTACATCCACCACTGTGTGTAGGAATGTATAGCACCATAAACATCCACCACTGTATGTTGGAGTGTATAGCACCATCTACACTCACTACTGTGTGTAGGAGTGCATAGCACCATCTACATCCACCACAGTGTGTAGGAATGTATAACACCATCTACATCCACCACAGTGTGTAGGAGTGTATAGCACCATAAAATTCCACCACTGTATGTTGGAGTGTATAGCACCATCTACATCCACTACTGTGTGTAGAAGTGTATAGCACCATAAACATCCACCACGGTGTGTAGTAGTGCATAGCACCATCTACATCCACCACAGAGTGTTGGAGTGTATAGCACCATCTACATCCACCACAGTGTGTAGGAGTATATAACACCATCTACATCCACCACGGTGTGTAGGAGTGTATAACACCATCTACATCCACCACAGTGTGTAGGAGTGTATAACACCATCTACATCCACCACTGTATGTAGAAGTGTACAGCATAGCACCCTCTACATCCACTACTGTGTGTAGGCGTGTATAGCACCATCTACATCCACCACACTGTGTAGGAGTATATAACACCATCTACATCCACCACTGTGTGTAGGAATGTATAGCACCAGCTACATCCACCACAGTGTGTAGGAGTGTATAACACCATCTAAATCCACCACAGTGTGTAGGAGTGTATAACACCATCTTCATCCACCAAAGTGTGTAGGAAAGTATAGCACCATCTACATCCACCACAGTGTGTAGGATTATATGACACCATCTACATCCGCCACAGTGTGTAGGAGTGTATAACACCATCCACATCCACCACTGTATGTAGAAGTGTACAGCATAGCACAATCTACATCCACTACTTTGTGTAGGCGTGTATAGCACCATCTACATGCACCACACTGTGTAGGAGTGTATAGCACCCTCTACATCCACCACCGTGTGAAGGAGTGTATAGCACCATAAACATCCACCACTGAGTGTAGGAGTTTATAGCACCATCTACTTCCACCACAGTGTGTAGGAGTGTATAACACCATCTACATCCACCACTGTGTGTAGGAGTGTATAACAATCTACATCCACCACTGTGTGTAGGAGTGCATAGCACCATCTACATCCACCACAGTGTGTAGGAATGTATAACACCATCTACATCCAACACAGTGTGTAGAAGTGTATAGCACCATAAAAATCCACCACTGTATGTAGGAGTGTATAGCACCATCTACACTCACTACTGCGTGTAAGAGTGTATAGAACCATCTACATCCACTACTATGTGTAGGAGTGTATAGCACCATAAACATCCACCACGGTGTGTAGGAGTGCATAGCACCATCTACATCCACCACAGAGTGTAGGAGTGTATAGCACCATCTACATCCACCACTGTGTGTAGGAGTGTATAATAATCTACATCCACCACAGTGTGCAGGAGTGTATAACACCATCTTCATCCACCACGGTGTGTAGGAGTGCATAGCACCATCTACATCCACCACAGAGTGTAGGAGTGTATAGCACCATCTACATCCACCACTGTGTGCAGGAGTGTATAACATTCTACATCCACCACAGAGTGTTGGAGTGTATAGCACCATCTACATCCACTTCTGTGCGTAGGAGTGTATAGCACCATCTACATCCACCACAGCACCATCTACATCCACCACAGTGTGTGCAGGGAGTGTATAACACCATCTTCATCCACCACGGTGTGTAGGAGTGCATAGCAATCTACATCCACCACAGAGTGTTGGAGTGTATAGCACCATCTACATCCACTTCTGTGCGTAGGAGTGTATAGCACCATCTACATCCACCACAGTGTGTAGGAGTGTATAACACCATCTACATCCACCACTGTATGTAGGAGTGTATAGCACCATCTACATGCACCACAGTGTGCAGGAGTGTATAACACGATCTACATCCACCACTGTGTGTAGGAGTGTATAGCAACATCTACATCCACCACAGTGTGTAGGAGTGTATAGCACCATCTACATCCACCACTGTGTGTAGGAGTTTGTAGCACCATCTACATCCATCACAGTGTGTAGGAGTGTATAACACCATCTACATCCACCACTCTGTGTAGGAGTGTATAGCACCATCTACATCCACTACTGTGTGTAGGAATGTATAGCACCATCTACATCCACCACTATGTGTAGGAGTGTATAACACCATCTACATCCACCACTGCGTGTAGGAGTGTCTTACAATCTACATCCACCAATGTGTGTAGGAGTGCTTAGCACCATCTACATCCACCACAGTGTGTAGGAGTGTATAACTCCATCTACATCCACCACTGTATGTAGGAGTGTATAGCACCATCTACATGCACCACAGTGTGCAGGAGTGTATAACACTATCTACATCCACCACTGTGTGTAGGAGTGTATAGCAACATCTACATCCACCACAGTGTGTAGGAGTGTATAGCACCATCTATATCCACCACTGTGTGTAGGAGTGTATAGCACCATCTACATCCACTACTGTGTGTAGGAATGTATAGCACCATCTACATCCACCACTATGTGTAGGAGTGTATAACACCATCTACATCCACCACTGCGTGTAGGAGTGTATAACAATCTACATCCACCAATGTGTGTAGGAGTGCATAGCACCATCTACATCCACCACAGTGTGTAGGAGTGTATAACTCCATCTACATCCACCACTGTGTGTAGAAGCGTATAACACCATCTACATCCACCACTGTGTTTAGGAATGTATAGCACCATCTACATCCACCATTGTGTGTAGAAGTGTATAACACCATCTATATCCACCACTGTGTGTAGGAATGTATAATACCATGTACATCCACCACTGTGTGTAGGAGTGTATAGCACCATCTCCATCCATCACTGTGTGTAGGAATGTATAACACCATCTACATCCACCACTGTGTGTAGGAGTCTATAGCACCATCTACATCCACCACTGTGTGTACGAGTGTATAGCACTATCTACATCCATCACAGTGTGTAGGAGTGTATAACACCATCTACATCCACCACTGTGTGTAGGAGTGTATAGCACCATCTACATCCACCACTGTGTGTAGGAATGTATAATACCATCTACATCCACCACAGTGTGTAGGACTGTACAACTCCATCTACATCCACCACTGTGTGTAGAAGCGTATAACACCATCTACATCCACCACTGTGTTTAGGAGTGTATAGCACCATCTACATCCACCACTGTGTGTAGAAGTGTATAACACCATCTACATCCACCACTGTGTTTAGGAGTGTATAGCACCATCTACATCCACCACTGTGTGTAGAAGTGTATATCACCATCTACATCCACCACTGTGTGTAGGAATGTATAATACCATGTACATCCACCACTGTGCGTAGGAGTGTATAGCACCATCTACATCCACCACTGTGTGTAGGAGTGTATAACACCATCTACATCCACCACTGTGTGTAGGAGTGTATAACACCATCTACGTACATCCACCACTGTGTGTAGGAGTGTAATACACCATCTACATCCACCACTGTGTGTAGGTGATTTGATACGATAAAGGCAAACTATGTGTGTGTTCAGGTGACAATAAATTGTTCTGATAACTTTTTAAATAATCTTGATAACAGAAAATGTCTATATTTGGCTGTGTTTCTTTGAAAAGTCAGCCTACATTACCTGTGGACAACCCATGACTGAATGATTATAAGATGTATTTTTGATATTTGTTTAATCAATCTGCGTCAAATTTCTCCCCATATACTGAAACGTAAATCGAGATTATTTAGCCAGAATAGCACAGACACAAAGTAAGTAACGGCAGCAATTCTGACAAGGCAAGACATTTCGAGTGCTGGATTACAAATGCATCCCAGTGACCTTGAAATATACATAAAGGTCATTCATGAACACACAAAAACTGTTTTTTCCATGATATCACAGTGAGTGTCCTCAGTAAATGTTCGATGTGATCACCCTTGCTTCTATGATTTTAATAGAAAGGTGAAGATCACTGTCACCGTCGGTGTTTTATATTTATGTTTCACTATACGATTCGCAATACGACATGGCTGCCTGAGTACTAGTTGTTGTAGTAGGAACAATACTAGTAGCAGGATTAAGAAGAGCAATAATATTATAGTAAGAGTGCTAGTAACAGCAGGAATTTTGAAAGGAGCATATACAACATCTTACCACTAACGTAGAACACATAAACAGAAACAGTGGAAGTAACAGCAGGATTATCTGTAACAGTAGTAGTGTGGGGATCTGAAAGATTTTGTTGCCCACACCCACAGGGCGGGTCAGACAGGAAGTAACTTGGCATCATAGATTTGTTACTTTATTGGCTTGACTGACCATGATTAGTCTTTCTGTAAACCATAAAGACCTTGAGCACACCGAATGCCCGGTTTGCCGCACAACCCTTGGGTGCTTGGGAGCCACAGCCGGAAGAAGCCTACTTCCGGCCGTCAGCCACCCAGCATATAAAGGCCCTGAAAGATTCAGGCGACGATACCACACTCTATACAGACTACGGAGATATTCTTCCCTGTACTCTGCAGGATACAGGCAACTATTTACCTGAGTTACAATAACAGTGTTTCGTCACCTTCGGCGGTATTCCTACCCGCGTGTGAACGATATTCTCCAGAAAAGTCTTACTGACATGTCCTTTTAAAAACATGGTCAAAGTCATTTGCTACAGCGGGACGGATTTAATATGAAAGTACTGTACAGTCTCGTTCAAGATTCTCCGAACACTGCTGGAGACAGCTGGCAACTCAAGGCCGTTTGTTTATTATAGTACGAAGTAAAAATTATGAATAAATGTAAAAGAGATTGGTGATTGGTTACTTAGTTCCCCGTTTCTTAATTTAATGGTTGGGCTTTGTTGTTTCGTATTATATTATGCTACGTACTAAAGTAAACAAACATAAGAACATAAGAAAATAAGGAGTCTGCAATAGGCCGGTTGGCCTGTGCATGGCAGCTCCTGTCGAGAGTTACTACCACTCTCTATCATCCATGAATCTATCTAGCCTCCTTTTAAAACTTTCCAGAGTTCCCGCACTTACTACAAAGTTGCTAAGCTTGTTCCACTCGTCCACCACCCTATTTGTGAACCAGTTTCTTCCTATCTCCCTCCTAAACCTAAACTTATCCAACTTAAATCCAAACGGCCTTGAGTAGCCAGCTGTCTCCAGCAGTGTTCGAAAAATCTTGAACGAGAATGTACATACAGTCATAATAAGATCATAGTATTAATTGTTGGGTAGGTATTGGCAATATACAAAAACAACATTATCAGTCTACAGATAACAAGCATTTTAGCTTCAATGAAAGAAAATAATCATAACTAAAAAGTCTGCTTATATAATATTTACCTTATTATCTGGTACTGCTGCTTCATGACACTTGGCACCACCAGTGTATCAAAGTTTGGAAAAAATGACAACAGCAACAGCAACCTTGAGTAATGAATTCAGTTGTGCGACAGTAAGTTGAGAACGAAGTCGTGACTTGTTAATATTCACTACAGAAAGAGCTGTTCACAAACATATGTACTTTCAAACATGGACATAATATTTGAGGTAAAGCATTTCATCCAAGGACAATTTGGTCCCACATCTTGATCGAATGTTCCAACATCAATACTAGAAAACGTATCTTTCAAAATAGTCACTGCATCTCAGTTACTTCCAGCTGAAGGTGTTATGATACCTCGCCAACACTAACAGAGATTGGTTCCGAAATATTTTTTTTCTCAAGGTATTTAAGGTCGGGATATCTTTCTTGAAACTCATTCCTAAACTTGTAAATCTTGCTGCGGTATTTTTGTGTGTCATCGCAATGGAACTCAGATGCGTCTTGTAGGTATTTTAAGGTGGGAAAGTCTGTCAATACTCTCTGCAAGTTGCCTTTCCCAAAGCTGAAATTCACCTCTTATGTATAAATTCAGTCATGAAATTGCTCACGGTGCTGCTGAGTCTGTGGGCCGGAAGGTGAGTGTGTTCGACACCCCTGGTGTCGGTAAGAAATAAAGAAGAAAACCCTGTAATGTTATTAATTAATCCCACATAAGAATAGTGAGTTGTAAAAGAAGATAACATATTAAATAAAAAAAGTTCGTCTCCAGCTTTGGCACCAAAGCCAAAGTTACCCTGCAGTCATATCCTGGCATTAGCAATAGCAATAATAACAGCAGTAACAGTAGTAGTAGTAGCTGCCGTAACAGTAACAATGCAGTAGAAACAAAAGAAGTAGAAGTAGCAGTAACAATATTAGCGTAGCAACAGCAAGTAGCAGTAACAGTAGAGTAATAATAGCACCAACAATATATATATATATATATATATATATATATATATATATATATATATATATATATATATATATATATATATATATATATATATATATATATATATATATATAATAGCAGCAGCAGATGTGACAAGAGTGGCACTAGAAGAATTAACAGTTGTAAAAATAATTTATGTAGCACCAGCAGCAGCAGCAGCAGAGCTAAAACAGTAGCTGCAGCAACAGAAGGACAGACACTGCAGCAGCAACAGCAGGAGAACAAGAGCAGCAGAAGTAAAGACACAATAGCAGCAACAACAGGAGAACAAGAGCAGCAAAAGGACAAACACAGCAGCAGCAACAGCAGGAGAACAAGAACAGCAGCGGCAGCAGCAGTAGCAACAACTACCGACCTGCTCGTTATACTGACTGTAATTAACATATATCGTCAGCAACCAATTAGGAGTCTCGTTAAAAGATATCGCGATGTTTGGAGTCGTTACACCAACAGAATGCGGAGGTGGGAGAGGGGCGTTATCGGGGTGGGAGGGAGAGAGGAAGGGACGAGTATGGGATAAGAGGAAGGAACGGAGGGAGGGAGGGAAGAGTTCCAATATGCAGGCAGAAAGAGAGAGAAAGAGAGACTATGTGTGGAAAGGAGGTACATTAATGGAGGAATAAGGGAAAGAATTCAGAAGAGAATAACAAGGCTAATCCCGGGCATTAGGAACCTTGAGTACAGAGACAGGTTAAAGCATCAAAGCATCTTAATTTGCACTCCCTCGAGAGACGTAGGGTGAGGGGCGATATGATAGAGGTGTATAAATTGAAGTCAGGGCTGAACAAAGGGGACATTACAAAGGTACTCAAACTATCCAACAACGAGCGAACTCGTAACAAAGGATTTAAATTAGACAAATTTAGATTAAGGCGCGAAATAGGTAAACATTGGTTTGGAAATAGAGTAGTGGACGCGTGGAACAAGTTACCACATTTCATCATTAACTCGAATACGCTGGATAGGTTCAAACGTAGGTTGGATGGATATATGAGCAATAGGGGTTGGGTGTAAATGGGACTGCCTAGTATGGGCCAATAGGCCCGCTGCAGTTTCCTCCATTCTTATGTTCTTATGTTCTTGTGTATTCATTCAGAAAGATGGAACCTTATGGTGCTCCCAGTGATGAAGTATGAGTGACACGATATAATAAGATAAATGCACAACACCACAAAAAAGTATTAACATTCAATTCCCCGTATTATGAGAGAGAAAACTTGACAAAAAATTAGTTTACCTATGTAAGTGCATATATCATACAGAGAATAGAATCTGTTGTAGTCGCCTCTTTTATCAGCATTGTGTACCCGAGGAGCCCAGCTAACGAAGGCTAATTTCTTTTGCCATTACATAACAAGTGACAAAACTTGTATTTTAGACCATTCACTCAAAAACTACTATACACATACAGCTAGTATATTCCTCACACCCCACACTCTACCAATACAGTCCTGACACCCACACTCTACGAGTACATTCCTGACACCCACACTCTACCAGTACATGCCTTACACCCACACTCTTCCAACACTGTCCTGACACCCACACTCTACCAGTACAGTCTTTACACCCACACTCTACCAGTACAGTCCTGAAACCCATACTCTACCAGTACAGACCTGACACCCACACTCTCCCAATGCTGTCCTGACACCCACAATCTACCAGTACAGTCCTGACACCCACACTCTACCAGTACAGGCCTGACACCTACACTCTCCCAATAATGTCCTAACACCTACACTCTACCAGTACAGTCCTGACACCCACACTCTACCAGTCCCTGACACCCACACTCCACCAGTACAGTCCCACACCCCATACTCTGCCAGTACAACCTTATACCACACTCCACCAGTACAGTCCTGACACCCACACTCTACCAGTGCAGTCCCACACCCACATACCTGCCAGTACAATCCCTTACCACACTCACCAGTACAGTCCCCACACCCCACAAACAGTCCCTAGAACCCATTCTCTCAATACTGTCCTGACAACCACACTCTACCAGTACAGTCCTTACACCCACACTCTACCAGTACAGTCCCACACCATACTCTACCAGTACAGTCGTTACACCCACACCTACCAGTACAGTCCCACACCCACACTCTACCAGTACAGTCCCACCCACACTCTCCCAGTACAGTCCTTACACCCCACACTCTACCAGCACAGTCCCACACCCACACTCTACCAGTACAGTCCACACCACACTCTACCAGTACAGTCCCACACCTCTCAGTACAGTCCCCACACCCACTCTCCAGTACAGTCTACACCCACACTCACCAGCACAGTCCCACACCACACCCCACCAGTACAGTTCTGACACCCACACCTCCCAGTACAGTCCCACACCCACACTCTACCCAGCACAGTCCCTACACCCACACCTACCAGTACATCCCTACACCCACACTCTACAGTACAGTCCTTACACCCACACTCTCCAGTACAGTCCTTACACCCACACCTACCAGTACAGTCCTACACCCACACTCTCCCAGTACAGTCCTTACACCCACACTCCACCAGTACAGTCCCACACCCAGACTCCCACCAGCACAGTCCTACACCCACACTCTCCCAGTACAGTTCTCACACCCACACTCTACCAGTGCAGTCCTTACACCCACACTCTCCCAGTACAGTCCCCACACACTCTACCAGCACAGTCCCACACCCACACTCCCAGCACAGTCCTTACACCTACACTCCCCACCAGCAGTCCTTCACCCACACTCTACCAGCACAGTCGACCCACACCTACCAGTACAGTCCTTACACCCACACTCCCCAGTACAGTCCTACACCCACACCCCCCAACAGCCAGTCCTTACACCCACACTCTCCCAGTACAGTCCACACCCACACTCTACCAGTACAGTCCCACACCCAGACTCCCCTACCAGCACAGTCCTTACACCCACACTCCCAGTACAGTCTCACACACCCAGACCCCCCACCAGTACAGTCCTTACACCCACACTCTCCCAGTACAGTCCTCACACACACACCCTACCAGTACAGTCCCACACCTCCTGTGCACAGTCCCCACACCCACACTCTCACCAGTACAGTCCCTTACACCCACACTCTACCAGTACACGACCCACACTCTACCAGCACAGTCCTCCACCCACACTCTCCCCAGCACAGTCCATCACCCACACCTCCCAGCACAGTCCTTACAGCACCACTCTACCAGCAGTCCTTACACCCACACTCCCCACCAGTACAGTCCACCCACACACCCCACCAGTACAGTCCTTATACCCACACTCCACCAGTACAGTCCCACACCCACACCTTCCAGCACACCTTACACCCACACCTCCAGAACAGTCCTTACACCCACACTCCCCACCTGCACAGTCCTCACCCACACTCTCCCAGCATAGTCCTTACACCCACACCCACCAGTACAGTCCTTACACCCACACTCTCCCAGTACACTCCCCACACCCACACTCTACCAGCACACCTTAAACCCACACTCTACCAGTACAGTCCCACACCCACACCCCACCAGCACAGTCCCACACCCACACCCCCACCAGTACAGTCCCACACCCACACTCTACCAGTACAGTCGACCCACACTCTACCAGTACAGTCCCACACCCACACCCTCCCAGTACAGTCCTACACCCACACTCCCCACCAGTACAGTCCCACACCCACACACCAACAGTACAGTCCTTACATCCACACTCTACCAGTACAACTTACACCAACACTCTCCCAGTACAGTCCCACACCCACACCTCTACCAGCACAGTCCCCACACCCACACTCTCCCAGTACAGTCCCACACCCACACACCACCAGCACAGTCTTACCCCACACCCCACCAGTACAGTCCCACACCCACCCCCCACCAGTCACAGTCTCTACACCCACACCTCCCAGCACAGTCTCACACCCACACCCCCACCAGCACAGTCCCACACCCACACTCCCCAGTACTCCCACACCCACACTCACAGTACAGTCCTTACACCCACACCTCTACCAGTACAGTCCTTACACCCAAACCCCACCAGCACAGTCCTACACCCAACACAGTCCCAGTACAGTCCTTACACCCACACCCCAGCAGCACAGTCCTTACACCCACACTCCCTACCAGCACAGTCCCACCCACACCTACCAGTACAGTCCCATACCCACACCCCACCAGCACACCTCACACCCACACTCACCAGTACAGTCCTACACCAACACTCTACCAGCACAGTCCCACACCCACACCTCCCTGTACAGTCCCACACCCACACTCCCAGCACAGTCCCTACACCACACACTAGCCAGTCCTTATACCCACACTCTACCAGTACAGTCCTTACACCCACACTCTACCAGTACAGTCCTACACCCACACTCCCAGAACAGTCCTTACACCCACACCTACCAGTACAGTCCCACACACACACCTCCCCAGTACAGTCCCACACCCACACTCCCCACCAGTCCCACACCCACACCTCCCAGCACAGTCCCCAACCCACACCCCACCAGCACAGTCCCTACACCCACACCCCACCAGCACAGTCCCACACCCACACACCTCCCAGTACAGTCCCCACCCACACTCTACCAGCACAGTCCCACACCACACTCTACCAGTACAGTCCACCACACTCTACCAGCACAGTCCTTACACCCAACACTCAGCACAGTCCCTACACCCACACCTACCAGCACAGTCCTTACACCCACACACCTCCCAGCACACCCTACACCCACACCCCACCAGTACAGTCCTTACACCCACACCTCCCACTCAGTCCCCACACCCACACTCCCCACAAGCCCTTCACCCACACCTAAGGTACAGTCCTCACCCACACTCTACCAGTACAGTCGACCCACACTCTCACCAGCACAGTCCCCACACCCACACTCTCCCAGTACAGACCTTACCCACACTCTACCAGTACAGTCCTTACACCCACACCTCCCCAGCACAGTCCCACACCCACACTCACCAGCACAGTTCTTACACCTACACTCTACCAGTACAGTCCTAAATCCACTCTACCAACACAGTCCTTACACCAACACCTCCAAGCACAGCCACACCCCACCAGTACTGTCCTTACACATACACTCTACCAGTATAGTCCACCCACACTCTACCAGTACACTCTCTACACCCACACTCTACCAGTACAGTCCACACCCACACTCACCACTCACAGTCCCCACCCACACACTACCAGTACAGTCCTTACACCCACACTCTAGCACAGTCCCTACACCATACTCACCCAGACAATCCTGCACCCACACTCCAGTACAGTTCTACACCCACACTCTCCTGCACAGTCCTTTCATCTACACTCTACATGCATACAGTCCTTTCACCCACACTCTACCAGTACAGTCCTTACACTCACACTCCACCAGTACAGTCCTTACACCACACCTCTACCAGCACAGTCCCACACCCACATTCCTACCAGCACAGTCCTAGACCCACACCTCCCAGCAGTCCCACAGCAACACTTCACCAGCACAGTCCCACACCCACACTCTACCAGCACAGTCCACCCACACTCTACCACACCTTATACCCACACTCTACCAGTACAGTCCTTACATCCACACCTACCAGTACAGTCCACACCCACACTCTACCAGTACAGTCCTTACACCCACACTCTACCAGTACAGTCCTTACACCCACACTCTACCAGCACAGTCCTTACACTCACATTCCCCACAGCACAGTCCCACACCCCACCAGCACAGTCCCACACCCACACCCACCAGTACAGTCTTTACACCCACACCTCCCCACTCACAGTCCTTACACCCACACTCTACCAGCACAGTCCTTACACCCACACCTCCCAGCACAGTCCTAAACCCACACTCCCACCAGCACAGTCCTACACCCACACACCTCCAAGTACAACTCCTTACACCCACACTCTCCCAGCACAGTCCATATACCCAGCACAGTCCTACAGCACCACTCTACCCAGTACAGTCGACCCACACTCCATCAGTACAGTCCTTACACCCACATCTCCCAGTACAGTCCATACACCACACTCTCCAGCACAGTCCCACAGCACCACCTCACCAGCACAGCTCCACACCCACACTCACCAGCACAGTCCACCCACACCTCCCACCAGCACAGTCCTTACACACCCCCACCAGCACAGTCCCCACACCCACACTCTTCCAGCACACTCCTTTCACCCACACTCTCCCAGAACAGTCCACACCCACACCCCACCAGTACAGTCCCACCCACACTCTCCCAAAGTCCCACACCCACACTCTACCAGCAGAGTCCTACACCCACACTCTGAGCACATCCCTACACCCACACTCTACCAGTACACTTAAACCCACACTCACCAGTACAGTCCCACACCCACCCCCACCAGTACAGTCCTACACCCACACTCTACCAGTACAGTCCCACACCCACACTCTACCAGTACAGTCGACCCACACTCTATCAGTACACTACACCACACTCTCCCAGCACAGTCCTTACACCAACACTCTACCAGTACAGTCCTACACCCACACACCACCAAGGGCCTTACATCCACACTATACCGCACAACTTACATCAACACCTCCCAGCACAGTCCCCACGCCCACACCCCCACCAGCACAGTCCTACACCCACACCTCCCAGTACAGTCCTTACACATACTCCACAGTCTTACTCCCACACCCTACCAGCACAGTCCTACACTCACCCCACCAGCACAGTTTACACCCACACTCTCCCCAGCACCTCACACCCAGACTCCCCACCAGTACAGTCCTTAAACCCACACCTCCAGCACTCTCCCTACACCCATACCTCATAGTACAGTCCCACCCACACTCTACCAGTACAGTCCCACACCCAAACCCCCACCAGTACAGTCCTAGACCCACACAGTCCCAGTACAGTCCCACAGCCACACTCCAGCAGCAGTCCTTCCACCCACACCCCACCAGCACAGTCCTTACACCCACACTCCAACCAGTACAGTTCCATACCCAAAACCCCACCAGCACACCCTTACACCCATACCCCACCAGTACAGTCCTCACACCAACACTCCACCAGTACAGTCCTACACCCACACCTCCCTGTACAGTCCACACCCACACTCTCCTAGCAGTCCTCACACCCACACCCCCACCAGCACATCCCTATACCCAAACTCCCCACCAGCACAGTCCTTACAACTCCACTACCAGTACAGTCCCACACCCACACCTCCCAGAACAGTCCCACACCCACACTCCACCAGTACAGTCCTACACCCACACCTCCCGAGCACAGTCCCTACACCCACACTCACCAGTACAGTCCCCATCACACCCCACCTCCCAGCACAGTCCCACACCCACCTCACCAGCACAGTCCCAACACACCCACACCTACCAGCACAGTCCCACACACCTCCAGCACAGTCCCCACACCCACACCCCACCAGCACAGTCCCCAACACCCACACTTCATGGTCCACCACACTCATACCAGCACAGTCCCACACCCACACTCTACCACAGCAGATCTTACACCCACACTTACCCAGTACAGTCCCACACCCACACTCTCCCCAGCACACCCATACACCCACCCCACCAGTACAGTCCTTACACTCACACCTCCCACCACAGTTCTACACCCACACTCTACATGCACAGTCCATTCACCCACACCTAGAAGGTACAGTCCTTTCACCCACACTCCACCAGTACAGTCGACCCACACTCTACCAGTACAGTTCTCTACACCCACACCTCCCCAGTACAGACCTTACTCTACACTCTACCAGTAGAGCCTAGACCCACACTCCCAGCACAGTCCTCAGCCACACCTCTCACCAGCACAGTTCTTACATCTACACTCTACCAGTACAGTCCTAAATCCACACCTCTACCAACACAGTCCTTACACCAACACCTCCAAGCACAGCTTTACAGCCACACTCTACCAGTACTGTCCCCACACACACACCCCACCAGCATAGTCCACCCACACCTACCAGCACACCCCACACCCACACTCTACCAGTACAGTCCATACACCCACACTCACCACCAAGTCCCTTACACCCACACACCACCAGTACAGTCCACACACCCATACCCCCATGCCAGTCCCTACACCCATACTCACCAACTTGCAACCCACACTCCCAGCACAGTTCTCACACCCACACTCTACAAGGCACAGTCCTTTCATCCACACTCTACAAGGTACAGTCCTTTCACCCACACTCTACCAGCACAGTCCCACACCCACACTCTACAAGTACAGTCCTTACACCACACTCCCACCAGTACAGTCCCTACACCCACATTCTACCAGCACAGTCCTTAGACCCACACTCTCCCACAGTCCCACACAACACTCTACCAACAGTCCCACACCCACACTCTACCAGTACAGTGTCCACCACACCTCCCAGTACACCTTACACCCAACCATTCCAGTACAGTCCCCACATCCACATCCCCACCAGCACAGTCCACACCCACACCCCCACCAGTGTCCCACACCACCTCTACAGCACAGTCCCACACTCACACTCACCAGTGCCAGTCCCCACACCCACATCTCACCAGCACAGTCCTTACACCACATTCTACCAGCACAGTCCTTACACCCACACTCTCACCAGTACAGTCCTTACACCCACACCTCCCACTCACAGTCCCATACCCACACCCCACCAGCACAGTCCTTCCACCCACACCTCCCCACAGTCCCAAATCCACACTCTACCAACACAGTCCCACACCACACCCAAGCACAATCCCAACCCACACCTCCCAGTACAGTCCCACACCCACACTTACCAGCACAGTCCCTGCACCAAAACCTCCCAGTACAGCAGCCAGCCACACTCTACCAGTACAGTCCCACACCCACACCTACCAGTACAGTCCCACACCCACACCTAAGAGCACAGTCCATACCCCACTAGTTCAGTTTTACACCCAAATCCCTGCAAGCACTGTCCTACACCCACTCCCAGCACAGTCCTTATACCCACACTCTACCAGTACAGTCCTTATACCCACACTCCACCAGTACAGTCCACACACACTCTCCCAGTACAGTCCTAAACCCAAACTCTCCCAGAACAGTCCTTACACCACACTCTACCATTACACTCTACACCCACACTCTCCCATTACAGTCCCACACCCACACTCCACCAGCAGTCCTACACCCACACTCTCCCAGTACAGTCCTTACACCCACACTCTAAGAGCACAGTCCACACCCAAACTCTACTAGTTCAGTTCTACACCCAAACTCTGCAAGCACTGTCCCACACCCACACTCTCCCAGTACAGTCCTTATACCCACCTCACCAGTACAGTCCTTATACCCACACCCCACCAGTACAGTCCCACACCCACACTCCCAGCACAGTCCTTACACCCAAACCTCCCAGAACAGTCCCACACCCACACTCTACCATTACAGTCCTACACCCACACTCTCCCACACAGTCCCACCCACACTCTACCTGCACAGTCCTTACACCCACACTCTCCCAGTACAGTCCTTACACCCACCTCTACCAGTACTGTCCTAAACCCACACCTCCCAGCACACCCCTACACCCACACTCCCCACCAGCACACCCCACACCCACACTCTACCAGTACAGTCCTTACACCCACACTCTACCAGTACAGTCCTTACACCCACACTCTACCAGTACAGTCTTACCCACACCCCACCAGCACAGTCCCTTACACCCACACCTCCCAGCACAGTCCTACATCCACACTCTACCAGTACAGTCGTTACACCGACACTCTCCCAGCACAGTCCTTATACCCACAATCTAATACACTACAGTCCTTATACCCACACCTCCCAGTACAGTCCTTATACCCACACTCTACCATACAGTCCTACACCCACACCCTACCAGTACACATTCCACACCCACACCCCCACCAGTACAGTCCCCACACCCACCTCTACCAGTACAATCCCCACACCCACACCTACCAGTACAGTCCCCACACCCACACTCCCACCAGTGCAGTCCTTATACCCACACTATACCAGTACAGTCCCACACCCACACTCTCCCACAGTCCCATACTTACACTGTACCAGCACAGTCCTTTCACCCACACCTCCCAGCAACCTACAGCCACACTCTACCAGCAGAGTCACACCCCACACTCACCAGCACAGTCCACCCACACTCTACCAGTACAGCCTTACACCCACACTCTACCAGTTCAGATCTTACACCCACACTCTCCAGCACAGTCCTTACACCCACACTCTCCCAGAACAGTCCTACACCCATACTCTACCATCACAGTCCCACACCCACACTCCCCACACAGTCCCACACCACACCCCACCAGCACAGTCCCACACCCACACCTACCAGCACAGTTCACACCCACACCTATCAGAGTCCCACACCCACACTGTCCCAGCACAGTCCTATACCCACCTCACCAGTACAGTCCACACCCACACCATCCGAGTACACTCCTTACACCCACACTCTACCAGCACACTATTACACCCACACCTCTACCAGTACAGTCCCACACACACACTCCACCAGTACAGTCCCACACCCACACTCCACACAGTCCTTACACCCACACCCCACCAGTACAGTCCCCACACCCACACTTCACAGTACAGCCCACACCCACACTCTATCAGTAGAGTCCCACACCCACACTGTCCCAGCACAGTCCTATACCCACTCTCTACCAGCACAGTCCCACACCCACACTATCCGAGCACACTCTTACACCCACACCCCACCAGCACACCACACACCCACACTTACAGCACAGTCCCTTACCCACACTCCACCAGTACAGTCCCACTCACACCACCAGTACACCCATTACACCCACACCCCCACAAGCACAGTCCCACACCCACACTCTACCAGCACAGTCCTTACACCCACACTCTCCCAGTAGAGTCCCCACATCCACACTCTACCAGCACAGTCCTACACCACACCTCCCAGCACACCTACAGCCACACCAGTACAGTCCTTACACCCACACCTCCAGCAGTCCCTTACACCCACACTCTACCAGCACAGTCCCCACACCCACACTCCCCACCAGTACAGTCCTTACACCCACACGCCACCAGCACAGTCCATACACCCACACTCTACCACTACGTCTTACACCCACACTCTAGCACAGTCCTTACACTCACACCCCAGCAGTCCCCACACCCACACTCCCTGCCAGTACAGTCCTTATACCCACACCCCACCAGCAGTCCTTAACCCATACCCCCACCAGCACACCTCACACCCACACCTCCCAGTACAGTCCTTCCCATACCTCCCAGCACAGTCTCACCCACTCTACCAGCACAGACCCACCCACACTCCCAGTACAGTCCATACCCACACTTCCCCACCACCAATACAGTCTTACACCCAGACTCTACCAGTACAGTCCCACACCACACTCTACCAGTACAGTTCTACACCCAGACCTACCAGTACAGTCCATACACCCACACCTCCCAGTACACCCTCACACCCACACTCCACCAGTACACTCCTTACACCCAAATGCTACCAGCAGTCCCCACACCAACACTACCAGTACAGTCCCTACACCCACACTCTGGAGTACAGTCCCACACCCACACTCTCCTAGTACAGTCCCCACACCCACACTCTACCAGTACAGTCCTAACACCTACACTCCACCAGCACAGTCCACACCCACACCTCCACAGTCCCACAGCAACACTCTACCAGTACAGTTCTACACCTACACCCACCAGCAAGTCCACCCAATTAATTTCTACTAATAA
>NW_024735522.1:0-12673 GCF_018991925.1 Homarus americanus | reverse complement strand
GGGCAGGATCGAGGGAGGGGGCAGGATCGAGGGAGGGGGCAGGATCGAGGGAGGGGGCAGGATCGAGGGAGGGGGCAATAAAGAGAAATTCACCAAAACAACTGGTTAAAAAAACAAAAAACATCGGGCATCAGTCTTGGTCCACACCTACATAGAGCTAACGCGGAGAACTAACGAAATAGGCAAACCAATCTAACGAACTTATAAGAGACAAAAACACGAACAAGCGAGATTGATTTTCACCACAACTTTCAACATCGACACAAACTTTTAATGTTAGCCAGACGAACCATTGATAAACACAATAGAAACAATTAAATACATCAGCATCAATAACATAACTATCGTACCCGGTTAGTTCTGATCACGTAAAAAATAATCGATAATTCGTCGTACTGGAAGAATTATTCACCCCTTCCCGTAAGTAACATACACAGACCCAAGAACATACAGTAATCACCACTCTTATCAACAGCCCGGGTGAATCTTTGTCAATTAATATGTTCATTGTATCGCTTTAATATATACTATGTGCCTAGCAGACGGAAGGGTAAACTTTATAAAGCCAGAGGACAAGGAAAAGATCGAATAAAAAGAAGAGGATGAGGGGGAGGAAGAGAAGTGTGAAAGAAACAGGGCAAATTTGGAATAACAATAAATTAGAGGAGAAGGAAGAGGCGGTAAAGGTGTAAGGAAAATGAAAGTGATTTGGAATAACAAAAAACGAGAAAGAGGAAGAGGGGGAGGGAGAAGAGTGGAGGATAAGAAGAAATTTAGAAGGAGTCGGAAGAGAGAACCGTGAGGAAGAAAAAATGGAGTGGGGAAAAGAGCAAAATGAAAATGATGTACAAGAAAATAAGAAGAAAACGAGATACAAAAGAAAAAACTCAAATTACACGAGGAGAAAACTGATTAGGTTAAAGGTGTGACTGTACGTGTGTTCCCTCATATATCTTTGTGACTAATTAATAAGCCTAGTTAGTAGCTCTTTCATCACGTGGTTCATTAGTAAATCAGGTAGGCTGGGAACACCTGCTCTTTGCGCCCATTGTTTGTCTTGTGTTTGTGTCTGTTCAATGAGACTTGTTTTTGTTTTGTTATTTGGGGGAGGGAAAGGCGGAGGGATACTGTCTTCTCGTTTACCTGAAGCTCGGCTATATTTTCGTGGTTTCTCAGCTTTTATCAGAAACTTGGGTGCATTTGCGCAAGTTTTTGAGACAATTATTGAATTTTGAAATAAAGTGTTGAATACCGTGAAAAACGTCAGGGTTTAGTTATTTTTTATTTTATTTTTATTTGTTATTCTTTCTTTTTTTTGAGGGGGGGGGGGCTGTATTTGGTCTCCCTAATATTAATCTTTCCAGAACTGACTGATGGATGTTTTCTCCCAGTAAGAAATGTTTCTTTGAGTACAGTATATACGGCCCAACCCACCCAATGATTGCCAGAGTATTTTTCATGTTTCTTTTTAAATAAATAGTTGCAAAAGGTTGGTATAAATTAGACTAGACGCAAAAAACACTAAACTGCATCTTAAGAGTTTTCAAGGAAAATGTTTAGTCCATACCACATGTACGTAAGTGCGACCACATCCCCACCAACCCACACAGTCAATCTCCCACACCCACACAGACGAGTGCACACGGACACACACAACAACATTATTGTGTGTATTAAAAAGTAGAACAGGAAGACAGATCATCCACCTTAACTTGAATTGAATTGTAACAGTTTATTTAAGCTCATATTAACAATTAAAATTTTCATGTTTTAGTAAAATAAAAAAAATCAAGGTTATTAAGGGAGAAGATGACTGATATACGGAACTAATCAATATAAGAACGTTTAGTCACGGGTGGCTGGTGTGAGGTGGTGTAGGTCAGGTCCAACTGTTATCATCTTTGTGTACACCGTCAAGTCTGCCTTAACCATTGTTTATAATATGGTATATTTTATTCTGCCACCCGTCCCTCCTGCCACCCGTCCCAGCCTCTTTGCACCCATTCCTCCGTCCACCCATCCCTCCTCCCTTCCACCCAGTCCACCTTTACCCTACTACTTCATCCTATTTGTTTCCCTCACATACCCTTCCTCCTTCCCTCCACCAATACCTTCCGCTCATTAGCTCCCCTGCACCCCCCTCCCAAGCTGGATTCACTCAATTCTTCCTCCTCCTTCCTGCTAATCTACCTTCATCCCTCCCTCTACCTTTTAGAATATAGTCTTTGTCTCTCCTTCACGCCACCCCACTGATTGTACACACTCCCACTCCTTCGTGTTGATTTTATACAAGTTTCCTTCCCAGCTGCTGACTTCATACACGTCTCCCTCTCTTCTGCTGATTTTCAAGCCAATCCTTCCTCCCCTCTGCTGACTTCCAAGCCTATCCTTTCTCCCCTCTACTGACTTCAAAGCCCATCCTCCCTCCCCTCTGCTGATTTCAAAGCCCATCCTCCCTCCCTTCTGCTGATTTCAAAGCCCATCCTCCCTTCCCTCTGCTGATTTCAAAGCCCATCCTCCCTTCCCTCTGCTGATTTCAAAGCCCATCCTCCCTTCCCTCTGCTGACTTTCCCTCTCCTCCTCCTGACATCCATCACTCTTCTCTTCGCCCTGCCAACGTTCTCTGCCGCTCTGCTCCCATTTATCAACCCTCCTTTCGCCTTGCTAGTTCCTCTGACTCTCTATGTCCTTTCTCGTGACCTCAATATCCTTTCTATTCCTTCTGCTGACAACTCTCACTTCCTCTTGCCCTATTGACTTTCCTCGCCTCTCCCTTCTCCCTGTTTACTATTTTCTTTTATCTTTCCTCCCAATTGCTGTTTTCTCATTGCTTTTCCCTCCCCTCCCTCCCTGAGTCTCAACACTAATCCACTACCATATAGCTGACGTCTATCACCTCCCCCTGCCCCCCCCCTCTCTCCTTCCCTGCCAGGTATTATCCATTATAACCACCTCTTCCTTCCCTTCAGCTCATGTCTACCATTAACTCAACTCCCTCCCTCTTGGTGACTTCCATCAACCTACCCCCTTCCTCCATACACTCTCTTTCCCTCTCCCTCCTTCCTGCTGACTACCAAGTTCCCTTACCTTCGTCCTGCTCATTCTCCCCTCCCCACCCTCAGTTCGTCTGTCTCCCCAGCTCACAAGGCTTAAGTCGGCTGTCCATCAAGTAATCCCGGGACTGTAGGCTTCGCTCCTTCAGAGTGTGTGTGTGTCCTGCAGTCATTAGCGAGAAAGCCAAGCCAAGAACGACAAGGGGGGGGGGGAGGCAAGGAAGAGAGAGAAGAAGAAACTAGGGAATAAGAGGACGTGACAAAGGGACAATAACGAATATAATTAGTGGAATGGATAAACAAACACGAGAATAGGGGGAGGAAAAAGAGATGAGAGGAAAGAAGAAAGTAATGAATAAGAGGAATGTGATTAATTAAGGAACAATAAGGACAATTATTAGTGGAATGGATGCAACATCAGAACAGTGAGGGAGAGAAGGACCTAATAATAAATGAAAGACAACAAAAACGGGAAGACAAATAATTAGTAGGATGGACGAATTAAAATACTAATAATCATACCAAAATGATTACTGATATATATAATGAATGAAGGAATAGGAATAAAGGTAGATCAGAGGCAAAGAAACTACAAATAAAGAACAGACTTACGAAAAGTAGAGAACATTATATTGTGAATATAGAGAAGTTATAAAAAAAGATAAATAAAATTGGAAGAGAAGAAAAAAACAGGAAATAAGAAGGGTGAATATAAATGAAATTAACTAAAGACTGGGGTATAAAGAGGAAGAAACGGGCGAATTAGGAATTTGAGTCATAAAAATAATCCAAAATAAAAGGATAGATGTTTAAAAAGAAAAAGACGAAAATAAATAAAAATTTGGCTTTATGGTTAGAGAATTTTTCATGTGTGTAGATATTTTTAATGACCATAAGAGAAACATATCGTTACATATACTTAATATAACCAACAAACCAAAATAATAATGACAAAATATACAGTGAGTGACGATTTAGATGACTTGGTAAAAGAGAAAGAAATCGAGGAACACTGAAAATATCTCTCTCTCTCTCTCTCTTATTAGAACCAAAAACAATAAGATATTAACTCTCTATGAATCACAATGTGGAAAACAAACACTTAAGACCACCAGCAAAACCAGGAGGAAAGAGTGCCGGGTGAGAGTCGGTGAACAACATCGAACAGGGTAATAATATAAATTGGTCGTTTTGTCAAGAGAAGTACCCCGGACACTGTTAGGAAAGATCCCCAGGTATTTAACACAACAATGTAAATAAGTCCTGGTTTGTTTAGTATTACTCTCCTACTATATTCCCTTTACCCACGACGAGCCAGGTTCCTAGACATCAATAATTATGCTTGTATTACTAACTTTATATAATACTGTGTATATCGTCTAGTGCAGCCAGGCACTTGTTCCTCACACACCTACAGCACGTTTGACCTACTGCTGTCACATCAATCTAACCTCCACACCTGATTGGTCGAGGTGAGGAGAACAACGATCACACACAAGTTATCTTAGAGACAAGGTAGCTATTAATTACACAGACACAAGTACTGTATTCCTTCTCTGAGTTTTCTTGAGTCAAAACCACTTATTTTTCCCCTCCCGTCCTTCCTTGCCCAAATTATACTCACAAACTACGATACAAACAACAGTACAGATAACAAACAGTTGAGAAACATGGTATAATATTTCACCTCCAATAATTCAGTCATCATCCATCAAAGAAGAAGAAATAAAAATACGACATTGCCAAACTTGTCTTTACTCCCACCGCCCAAAACAGAAGTTAAAGGAGTGGAACCAACGATGGCACATTAAACATACGCTTTCCTCTTAGTAAGTTACTCAAGTCCACCCTAATGAACAATGCTTGATAACACCCCTCCTCCTGGTGACGGATAAAGTCAGTTGGTGGTGAGGACAATATTGGTGATGGTGGAGTGTGTTGGTGATGATGAAGATGGTGTTGGTGAGTAGGATGTTGGGGATGGTGGAGAGTGTTGGTGATGATGAAGATTGTGATTATGGGGATGATGGAGTGTTGGTGATGATGATAGTGAGGATGATGTTAGGGATAGTGGAGTGTTGGCGAGGATGGTGATGATGATGTTGGGGATGGTGGAGTGTTGGTGATGAAGATTGTGATAGTGATGATGATGATGATGATGATGTTGGGGATGGTGGAAAATTTTATCTCCAGTGTAAGTCCGAAAATACTAAGTTGAAGCTTATAAAGGAATCCCTGCACCACCAACCTCGGCCGTTCAGCTGTAGTTCTAGTTACAGTTGCGGGATACTTACAACTGATCGGGGTCACTAAACATGGAATAAACTGTATACTACTTCGGAGTTTTCTTCCTCGAGTTGCTCTCCCGTAGGTACTGTCATCTCTCTAGAACCTCCAACGTTCAGTATAACACTAGATCTATGTGCAGCCTTCGTATGATCCACCTTCCGGCTCTCAAAACATTTGATTCTTGAAGGGACAAAGGTTACTCCCGTGTTTTTTTTTTTTTTTTACTTAAACAACGGAAACACGGAACTGCCCCTCTCGATACCTGCGTCATCAATCTTGTTGGCTAGGAAGTATTGCTCCAGCCGCTCGCAATATCCCCCCCCCCCTACGGAGGTCTGTCATTTTAGTCGAACTCGTCCAAGCATGATCATCCCCACGCCTAGATTATCCTCGTCACCACTGTTATAATTTGGTAGGCTTCATGGAAATGGCACGTTAGGTTCTAGTATGCTTATATTATGCTTACTAGAGAGAGAGTGCTTCCCCGCTGGTTGCTCGGTCTTCAATGCTTCTCAGTCCTAAATATACCCAGTCTACAGGTCGGAATGTACATTGATACAGAGTTTGGGTCAGATTAGAAACAGTTATAAGCACCTCTACCTAGACGAGAAACTATGGCTGTCAACGCTATACAGTATATCTAATACATAGATAATTATAATAAGCCTTTTATACTACAGTGAGGATGGTGGAGAGAGTGAAAGCGACGATGGTAGTGATGGTGATAATGGTGGGGAAAAGTGTCGGTGATGGGGGAGAAGTGTCGGTGATGGGGGAGGAGTGTCGGTGATGGGGGAGAAGTGTGTCGGTGATGGGTGGGGGGTAGAAGGTCGGTGATGGGGAGAAGTGTCGGTGATGGGGAGTGTGGTTTGTAGGATGGGGAAAAGTGTCGGATGGTGGAAGTGTCGGTGATGGGGAGAAGTGTCGGTGATGGGAGAAGTGTCGGTGATGGGGAAAGGTCGGTGATGGGGAAGATGGGGGAAGCGTCGGTGATGGGGGAGAAGTGTTGGTGATGGGGGAAGCGTTGTGATGGGGAAGTGTCGGTGATGGGGGGAGTGTCGGTGATGGGGAAGTGTCGGTGATGGGGGAGAAGTGTCGGTGATGGGGAGAAGTGTCGGTGATGGGGAGAAGTGTCGTGATGGGGAGAAGTGTCGGTGGTGGGGGAGAAGTGTCGGTGATGGGGGAGAAGTGTCGGTGATGGGAGAAGTGTCGGTGATGGGGGAGAAGTGTCGGTGATGAGGGAGAAGTGTCGGTGATGAGGGAGAAGTGTCGGTGATGAGGGAGAAGTGTCGGTGATGGGGAGAAGTGTCGGTGATGGTGAGAAAAGTGGGGAGGAAGGGGGAGGGAAGTGAAGAGGAAGAGAAGACGGGGTGGGGAAAGTGAGGAGGTGGGGGAGAAAATGAGGTAAAGGAAGAAGGTAGGAGAGGAGGGAGGATGGAGAGGAGAAGAGGGAGGATGGAGAGGAGAGGAGGGTGGATGGAGAGGGAAGGAGGGAGGATGGAGAGGGAGAGAGAGAGGGAGGGGAAGTAGAGGCACCGGTTTCTATCATTGTTTACTTTATCTAATGTGGAGGGCGAGAGAGGAAGGCAGAGGCAAGCCTATAGCGGGAAGATCCTCGGGAAGAGAGAGGCCGGGGAGAGGAGGTGGTGGTGGATCGTTGGAGAGAGAAACCGGGAAGAGGTGGTGGTGGATCTTGCGGGAGAGAAGCCGGGACGAGGAGGTAGAACTAGGGAGAGGAAAAACAAGAATAAAGAAGAAGAAACGGAAAGAAGAGGAGTCCTGAAGGAAAAGAAGCCGGGAGAAGGGGTTTCGAAAAGAAGAAGAGGGAGGAGGAGTTTCGAGGAAGAAGTGTAGGAGAGGAGGATCCAGTGTGGACATACTCGTTGAGAAACTGCAGACAGATGATGCGGACAGGAACTGCGGGTAGGACCTGTGTGGGTAGGACCTCTGGATAGGAAGTCCGGGCAGGATCTTAAGGCCTGACCTAAGGCCAAATGACACTTACATAAGAAGACAATAAATATATTTTATCAAGTGGAAATGAATAAACAACATGACTCACAAAGTGTACAGCCCAGCCTTACGTGCGGTCATTACGTTGGATTTTAGATAAACTGAAAGATAAGTCATGTGCATGTTACACACTGATCCTATTGCCAGTTTAAAAGTAATATATATTTATTTGACGCGTCCATCTGTGTAATATTTTTACCTAACCTATCCGTTTGTATAAATACAGCACCATTAAAGTAAAAACAAAAAAAAGTGTTTAATAATTTAGAAAGGATGTAAGGTGTAAATAAGACCCACAGAGCGTCTCCTCAATGAGCTAAAACTTGCGCTACAAATTGGCTGAAATCATTTCTTCTTTATGTCAATGCGGGTAACTAATTCCTTCTTCTCCTCCTCTTACACTGATGAATATTTCTCCGCAAGTAGTCTGCTTACAGTAACAAGTTAATATTATTATCACTATGTGGTAATATTTCTGTAGTACAGGATTATAAGGCTCAAGTTTGGTAAACATTCATGCATGTCTGTACACGTTACATTCATGTTGTTTACTCAGAGATAATTATATTCGAACAAGATAAATAAATATTACCTTAATATACCATGATATAATGATAAAATTTGTGCCAAATCAAACAATATAATTATTTTAAAGTCAATTAGGAATCTGAGCTAAGGCTCTGTCTCTGTAAGTAAACTGAGATAATCACGAAATTACGTCTCGCTACGGGGAATCGAAGCTCTGTTAAGAAAACAACAGTGTTACATGCAAGTTACAGGTCACACGCTTTTTATAAACAAGATGGTCATATTAACTAGGATATATGAATATGTCATACTAACAACACACCAGGAACACTTTTCACTTTAATAATAATAATAATAATAACTAGTTGAGCTATCTGTATTCGCCCGGGTAGAGGGACAGGGATAGTATAGGACCATTCTCTAGGCTGCTACCCTCACCTCCCTAACAAACTTTCGCTCTCTATATGTAACATTGTGGAAATGCATATGGACACACACACACACACACACACACACACACACACACACACACCTCTTTATAGTTGCAGCCAAAGTAAAGGTCATATCTTAATGCAATGTAAACGACTGAACAATTTATCCTAACAAAAGGTCGGACTCACATCACAAAGAAAAACCTCCAATCTTGAGTAAAGTTAAGTTTTACAGACAAGAGACATAAAGGAAATTAATTAAGCAAACAGAAGACCTCGCACGGTTATTGTATAATGGAGTGCGAATTAATTTA
This sequence comes from Homarus americanus, assembly GCF_018991925.1. Taxonomy (NCBI): domain Eukaryota; kingdom Metazoa; phylum Arthropoda; class Malacostraca; order Decapoda; family Nephropidae; genus Homarus; species Homarus americanus. Next base: position 4,045 of record NW_024735522.1, on the reverse strand, counting down.
ATAAGTAAGAAGACATTAAGTGTTGGAAAGCGAGTTTATTTTATGTACAAGGTCAGAGACTCTTCTTTCTTGATTAGAAAATTAACTACCATATTCCCACCGGCTTGATGTAAACCCCAATTGCCTCCCAAATATCCTGACCACAGGGGGGCCAAATTTCCCTTGAAACTTGGCAAGATCTGACATCACCTTATTGATCATACACTCGTATGTGGTTGGATTATTGCTGTTGAACGCCGCTTTCATTTAAACACTCACAATGACAATTAAAAACACACTATAATCTGATTAAACAAATGTTAAAATCCCAGTCGCCTTTACCTCCAGAATCCTCAAGTTTCTCCTAAAAGTGTCAAAGGGATTTTCCCCGCAACAACAATACTTAACTCAACCTGCCCATCGTAAGTGACGTCAGATCCAAGTGGCTGACGCCCTAGGTTGATGTCTAGGTGTATTTACTTATAGTGTACAGTACTCGACAAACCTTCCTTCTATGTGGGTCACAACCTCACGGTAAATCGTCGTGTTTACCATTCTTGAGTTACCGTCGGATGAGCGGAGGGGGCTACACCACGAGTGATTGGTCAGTAAAATGCACTACCATTCACTGCTCAAACGAAACACCGATGTGGATGTCCTGACTACCCGCAGGTCCCTCAGCATCCAGAGCTGAACCAATTCAACTATCCTCCATCCCTGGATGAGGTAGCTACTGCCATCAAACAGGTGAAAAATAACAAAGCCTCAGGGCCTGATGGAATCCCAGCAGAGGAGTATAAAGCAGAAGGACCTCTGCTTACCAGCCGTCTATACTCTCTCCTGGAGAATATATCGGAAAAGGAGGAAATCCCCCAAGCTCTTAAGGACGCCTCCGTCGTCAATATTTACAAGAATAAGGGAGACCGGTCAGACTGTGGCAACTACCGTGGGATCTCGCTGCTGTCAGTAGGTGGTAAGATTATCGCCAGTCCTCCTAAACAGACTTCTTCCTGGGGCGGAAAACTTTCTCCCAGAATCTCAATGTGGCTTTAGACCATCACTTGGCACCACTGACATGATCTTTACTGCCCGTCAAATTCAGGGAAAGTGCGGAGAATACGCTGGATAGCTTCAAACATAGGTTGGATGGATATATGAGCAATAGGGGTTGGGTATAAATGGGACTGCCCAGTATCGGCCAATGTGCCTGCTGCAGTTTCCTCCATACTTATGTTCTTATGTTAACAGCGTCGTGACCTATACATGGCTTCCATCGACCTAACCATGGCCTTCGACTCGGTCAACAGGAGAGCCTTCTGGTGGAGCCTCAGCCGTTCTGGCTGCCTACCAAAATTGATTGCCATTGTGAGGCAACTCCACGATTGCATGAACGGCAGTGTCCTGCACAATGGCACCCAGTCTGAGTTTTTCCCCATCCAAACGGGGATTAAACAAGTGTGTGTACGGGCACCAGCTCTCTTTTCCATTTTATTGGCTGCCTTCCTTACTCGTGCCGGCGCCAATTTGGCCAGCGGGGTGGACATCGAGTACTGGATGAAGGGTCTTTTCAACAAAAGACGATTCCAGGCAGGAAAAAAGGTGCCGGCAGCTTCCATTACTGGGCTTCAGTATGGAGACGACCTCACCCTTGTCGCTCACACTGAACGCAACCTACAGGTGATCCTAAAAACCTACGCAGATGCGTATGCACACTCTGGTCTTGAGGTGAATGTACGTAAGACTCTGATCATCTTTCAATCTGCCCCTGGTTCAGCCACACTTCCATCCAGCTTAACAATACTACCCTCTCTAATGTTACCCACTTTCGGTATCTCGGCTCCCACCTGTCCACCACCGCGGAAATCGATGAAGAGATTCAGCATCAGTTCAGATGTGCATCTCAAGCCTATGGCAGATTCCGAAACCGTGTCTTCAGCTGTAGGGAGCTGAAATCATCGACAAAGTTACACGTACATCTAGCGTTGGTCCTCCCCTCCCTGCCATATGGCAGCGAGACGTGGGTCTCAGAGGAGGCACATCAAGGCACTTGAAAACTTTCACCAACGTAGTCTACGTTCCATCCTCCGAGTTCGCTGTGAAGACAAGAGAACAAATACCAGTATTCTCGCTGACACCAACTGTAGGAGCATCGAGGCTACCATTATCCATGAAGATCTAAGCTGGGCTGGCCATGTTACCCGCATGGCCGACAGTAGAATGCCAAAGCAACTACTCTACAGTCACCTAACGAATAGTAAGCGTGACGCTGGCGGGCAACTGAAAAGGAATAAGGATAGTCTTAACACAAACCTGAAAAAATACCAAATCGACCGCCTCACCTGGGAGACGATCACTCCACACCGTAACGTTTGGAGGAGCACCACACGAGAAGGTGCCAATACTTTCGATTTAGCCCCAACTGCATAACGAGACAGACAAGCGCCAACGCCGGAAAGACGCTGTCGCCACCCCTCCCGCACTAGATGTGGCCCCCACATGTGCAACATCTGTATTCGACCCTGTCGGTCCCGTATCGGCCTCTTTAGTCACATCCTTAATAACTAATATCATTGTATCATAGCTGGATGATCGTCATACTCGATTCCGAGTGACAGCAAAGTAGTAATAGTAGTAGTAGTAGCAGTGGTGGTGTGTGTGTGTGTGCGTGTCGGATGGTGCAGCTGCGCGCGTCGAGTGGTGCAGCTGCACATGTCGTCGTCCTCCACCAAGCGAAGCGTTACATCAATGACAAACATTTCCCATCCTATTACGACCTTGATATATGTAAACAAATGTATTGCTTTTAAATAATTCAAAGTAAATTCTGACAAGGGCCTATTTGTGAACTGTTGTTTTGAAGAGAAACGACACCCACATGTTGCTAGGTATGAACAAATAACTGATGAAAAGTTTCCCTAAATAACAAAGAGAGAGAGAGAGAGAGAGAGAGAGAGAGAGAGAGAGAGAGAGAGAGAGAGCATCTGCATTACCCCTCTACAAAATGCCAAACTTCGAATATTCTATTAAACCCCAAAGTCATGACAAAGTATCAACACCGACAGCGTCAAATTGTAGCAATAACGTCACGAAGCAGCAAATTAATATAAACAGTAAACAAAAAAAACAAAACATGGCGTACACTGTAAATACCTAACATCATTACCTCCTCCACCGCTTCCTCTTAACATATTGAGAATGCACCACGACTCTCTAGAACTCTTCAAGCTTCTATGAATTATGCCACACTAACTTAACACATTTTCCCCTCCTCCTCCTAAAGTAATTCGCAAACACAGGAGAAAAATAAAATTATAAAACTCAGTCCCAGTTTGTCCCACTTTACTTCTGGACGTGATCCTTGTGGTCGTCTTCTGGTTTTATTTGAATCTTTTTTTGGAGGGAGGTGGATAAAATTTTGTTCTTGAGAAGATTATGTGCAAGTCTTAAGGGCTGAGGGAACGTTTTAAGGAGACAGTTACGACGAAGAGAGAGAGAGAGAGAGAGAGAGAGGAAGGGGAGAGAGAGAGAGGAGAGAGAGGGGGGGGATGAGATTATTACACTGCAGTTAGCTTACTTCCATAATGAACTAGGGCACCGTGTCCCGCCCACTACACACCGTCTTTCATTAGGCCTCACCGTACCGCTGTTACTGGGGTCTTCCTCGATACGTTATTGATGCGTCTCACTTACCTGCAAAGGGACAAGATAACAGTAATTAGACAGCATAAAGTCAAAAGTGAGTGAGTGAGTGTGTGTGTATGTGTGTGTTTGCGTGTGTAAAGGTAAGATTAAACATAACATAATGAGTATTTCACAAACATCTTACCAAATATGTCAATTTATAAATACTAATACAACATAACAGACCACAAAACATTATACAGCGACGTCATTAATAACCAGCTGAACTACGGCCACACCTGGCAATAACCAGCTGAACTACGGCCACACCTGGCAATACACAACCAGCTGAACTACGGCCACACCTGGCAATACACAACCAGCTGAACTACGGCCACACCTGGCAATACACAACCAGCTGAACTACGGCCACACCCGGCAATAC
>NW_024735521.1:0-3108 GCF_018991925.1 Homarus americanus | reverse complement strand
TCAACAAAAAACAAAACAAAATTATCTTTACATAATAATCATAATTCACATATAAAGTTTTCTATGTAATTATAGTAAAAAAAAAACGAAATAATGTTTGTTTCGGGAAAAATCTTAACTAAAAATACTTACAAAAAAAAAAAGCTTGTTTGGTTGAGCTGTGGGACGGATGGATGGAGACGATCACTATCTATTGTATGGGTTGTAGCGGCCCTTAACATAACCTGAGATAGAGCGGACCACAACTTCGGTCTCCCCCACCATCACCACCATCCTACTGCACCATCCTTCGCCTCCTTGGTGGGGAAAAAATAAAAAAAAATGATGAGGGAAGTTGGAGGGTCAGGCTAATGGGGATCCTGAGGCGTGAGAGGCGGCGAGGCAGGACTCCGGTGGCTCCTAAAGCGACGCCCTTCGTGGGGGGTCTAGATGGTGGCCTGGCCCAAGTCTACCTAATGCCAAGGAAGGGTGGGAAGGGGATGGGATTAAGGAGGGAGGTGGGAGTTAAGGGGGAGGGAGGGTAGGGTTCAAGGGGGAGGAGGTGGGATTAAGGAGGGGATGGGGTTAAGGGTGGGGTTGAAAGGGAAGGGATGGGGTTAAGGAATGGGGATGGGGTTAAAGGGGGAAGGAGGATGGGGGTTAAAGGAGAGGGAGGGATGGGGTTGAGGGGGAAGGAGGGGATGGCGTTAGGAGGGGAGAAAGGGTAGGGGTTTAAGAGGGAGAATTGGGGTTAAAGGGGAGGAGAATTGGGGTTAAAGAGGAAGGTGGGGATGGGGTTAAGGGAGGGTGCAAGGGTTAAGGAGGGAGGGTGGGGTTAAGGGGAGGAGGGTGGGATTTAGAGGAGAGATTGAGGTTAGGGGAGGAGGGTGGGGTTAAGGGGAAGGGATAGGAGGTTAAGGGGGGAAGGGAGGGATGGGGTTAAGGGGGGAGGGAGGGGTGTGGATAAGGTGGGAGGGAAGAGTAGGGGAGGGGAGGGGAGGAAAGGGAAGGGGAGATAATTAATTAAAAGAAGGAAGAGGAGAAATGTTATAAATTAAACTAAAGAGAAGGAAAAAATAGATGTTTAATGAAAGGAGAAGCTTAAAAAAAAGAGGCAATGAAGATATTTATATAAATAAAATAGAATAACAACAGGAAAACGAGGAGGAATATGGTATTAAACTAGGAGGAAAAATGTTACAAGATGGCTGTAAATGGAGGAGGAATGGAGAGAGGAGGTGAGCCAGGAGGGATGGGGAGGTTAGCAAGGAGGGTCAGCTGGACGAAGATGGATAAGAGAAGACAAGGAGTGGCTGAGGTACTAAGTGGAGGAAGAACAGTTGAAGAAGAAAAAGAAGGAGGGGGACGGGGAGGAGGAGGAGAAAGAAAATATTACCATTCTAAGTTTGGTCTCAACATATACACAAAACTCAATACATGGATAGGTCCTTCTTCAGAGACCATTGTGGGATTACTAGTACTTGCTGTGATTGGCTCTCTTCAAGGAGGTATAAAATCATCCGTTTTACTTGGAACTGGTGAGATTACATTCAGGTAGAAAGTTGGGATGAGTGAAATTTATAACCTGATTAACCATCAAAATTGTGGTGCTAGGGATGCCATACTGATGGGTGAGGTGTAGTGATGAGAGGTGTAGTGATAGGTGAGGTGTAGTGATGGGTGGTGTAAGTGATGGGTGAGGTGTAGTGATGGGTGGTGTGGTGATGGGTGAGGTGTAGTGATGGGTGGGGTGTGTGTGATGGGTGAGGTGTGGTGATGGGTGGTGTGGTGATGGGTGGGGTGGTGTGATGGGTGGGGGTGTGGTGATGGGTGGTGTGGTGATGGTGAGGTGTGGTGGGGTGTGAGTGGGTGGGGGTGGTGATGGGTGGGGTGTGGTGATGGGTGGGGTGTGGTGGGTGGGTGTGAGGTGGGTGGGGTGTGGTGATGGGTGGGGTGTGGTGGGTGGGGTGTGGTGATGGGTGGGGTGTGGTGATGGGGTGGGGTGTGGTGATGGGTGGGGTGTGTGGTGATAGGTGAGGTGTAGTGATGGGGAGTGTAGTGATGGGTGAGGTGTAGTGATGGGTGGTGTAGTGATGGGTGAGGGTGTGGTGATGGGTGAGGTGTGGTGATGGGTGGGGTGTGGTGATGGGTGGGGTGTGGTGATGGGTGGGGTGTGGTGATGGGTGAGGGTGTGGTGATGGGTGGGGTGTGGTGATGGGGTGGGGTGTGGTGATGGGTGGGGTGTGGTGATGGGTGGGGTGTGGTGATGGGTGGGGTGTGTGGTGGGTGGGGTGTGGTGGGTGGGGTGTGGTGGGTGGGGTGTGGTGGGTGGGGTGTGGTGGGTGGTGTGGGTTGGGGTGTGGTGGGGTTGTGGTGATGGGTGAGGTGTAGTGATTTGGTGAGGTGTAGTGATGGGTGAGGTGTGGTGATGGTGAGGTGTGATGGGTGGGTGTAGTGATGGGTGAGGTGTGGTGATGGGTGAGGTGTGGTGATGGGTGGGGTGTAGTGATGGGTGAGGTGTAGTGATGGGTGAGGTGTAGTGATGGGTGAGGTGTAGTGATGGGTGGTGTGTGTGGGTGGGGTGTGGTGGGGGTTGTGTGATGGGTGGGGTGTGGTGATGGGTGGGTGTGGGTGGGGTGTATGTGGGTGGGTGTGTGTGGGTGGGGTGTGGTGATGGGTGGGGTGTGGTGATGGGGTTGGTGGTTGGTGGGGTGTAGTGATGGTGGGGTGTGGTGATGGGTGAGGTGTAGTGATGGGTGGGTGTGGTGATGGGTGAGGTGTGGTGATGGGTGGGGTGTAGTGATGGGGGTTGTGTGATGGGTGGGGTGTGAGTGATTGGTGAGGTGTGGTGATGGGTGGGGGTGTGTGATGGGTGGGGTGTAGTGATGGGTGAGGGTGTGGTGAGTGGGTGTGGTGGGTGGGGTGTGGTGATGGGTGGGGTGTGGTGATGGGTGGGGTGTGGTGGGTGGGGTGTGGGTGATGGGTGGGGTGTAGTGGGTGGGGTGGTGATGGGTGGGGTGTGTGAGTGGGGGTTGTAGTGATGGGTGGGGTGTGGTGATGGGTGGTGTGGTGATGGGTGGGGTGTGCTGATGGGTGGGGTGTGGTGATGGGTGAGGTGTGGTGATGGGT
>NW_024735520.1:5000-6859 GCF_018991925.1 Homarus americanus | reverse complement strand
ACGAGGCGAAATACGCCCGCCGACGCCAGCGTGAGTGGGGGCGCGCCCAAACATTTTTGGGTCGCTCAATTACAGCACCCCACCCAGCCGACAGCCGACGAGCTGAATCCCCTCAGTTCGACCTTCGAGTTTCCACCCGTTTGGCTCTTAACGGTTTCACGTACTCTTGAACTCTCTCTTCAAAGTTCTTTTCAACTTTCCCTCACGGTACTTGTTCGCTATCGGTCTCGTGGTCATATTTAGCCTTAGATGGAGTTTACCACCTGCTTTGGGCTGCACTTTCAAGCAACCCGACTCTACAGAGAGGCCCTTTCCGACCGTCCCATCTGTACCCTCACGGGCGCCGCCATACGGGCCTGTCACCCTCCATGGGCAGTGGCCGCTTTCAAGCTTGACTTAGACGGTATGGGACGGCGTGCTGGACCCTCTGAAACGCAACACCCCTCGTGCCCGAAGACATCGAGGTTATGCGCTGGGCTTTTCCCGGTTCAGTCGCCCTTACTAAGGGAATCCCTGTTGGTTTCTTTTCCTCCGCTTATTAATATGCTTAAATTTGGCGGGTAGCTCTCTCCTACTACGAGGTCGATCGTGGTCTCATCATCCTTAGGGGGAACAATTTCCCCAACCACGAAGCGGAAGACGCTCTGCCACCGACTTTCTTCACCACCGACATTACTACCACGTGCTGCTGCAAAAGACATACACACAGGAAGGTTTGAGGGGCTTGTCGCGGGGGTACCAGCGGCCATGGCGCCGGCACTCCCACCCCTGACTCCGTTCCTTCTCAACGAGTGGTAAATAGCCAATAGGAAAAGTGTTCCAGCAGAACATCTCTCGCAGAGTCATATACACAGTTTTAATGCATATATGCTCGTGTTCCGCCCTTACTCGGCCGCACCTTTGCCGCTTAAACTTTGACCTCTTTCCCCGTTCCCGCATGCCACAGCAGTGGCACTTGTTTATCCGGAGAAAGAGAGCGCAACACCGTCTTTAACGCGTTTAGAGAGAACTCCCCCTGCCTCCCTCCCAGGCCTGTCAGTCATGAGATAGACGTGGACTCGTGGCTAACTCTCAAAGAGAACGCCCACACCGCGTCTGACCGTGGGAGAGGGTGGAGGAGCGCGTGAGGAAGAGCGCGGCGTCACCCAAGCATTCTCATCTCTCTGCCTGCACCACTATATGGTAGACTGCGGGCCCAGGCGCACTCATCAATTTAGGTTCCACTGCAATGCATGCCAAGCACTCTTTTCGAGGTGATAGACGAAATTCCGGCGGGGCTTACTTAAAAGATATCCGACCGGTTTCGTTTCCTCTTCGTGGGATGGAGTGCTTCTTCTCCGAGAGAGAAGGAGGAGGACGTGTGCCTCTTAGAACATGTGCAGCATCAGCCATGAGCGGCCGACGGCCATTCGTGTCTCTGTGGACAGCAGGCAAAAGAGCGCCTCCAGTTATTTGCGAGGGCGACAACTGTCGTCGGGACGGGACACACACATGTGTGTGTGCCCGGCTTTGTTGTGGTTGAATGTGGGTGCGCCAAGTCCATGGACTTGCTAGTGATAGGCTTGTTTTTAAGGGCACGCTTCGCGCAAGGCGCGGGCGATTAAACCAAAAACAGCCCGGTTAGCAACTAACCATTTGATTGCATTATCCACGATACCGCGTATTGCATTATCTCTGAGAATAGTTAGCAATTATCCATTTGATTGCATTATCCCAGGTTAAGGGGGGTTGTGTGTGGTTCCATATCACCAGATTTATTAAAAAACTCTACGGATAAAACACCAAATTTACGCGTCAGGCTAAACAGTTTAGGCTAGATAGTGGTGGCTGCTTGGATTATTTCTTTGTCTCTTATTGAC
>NW_024735519.1:0-12425 GCF_018991925.1 Homarus americanus | reverse complement strand
GAAAAGCCAAACGCCATAACCAAATATTGAAAATGACCAAATGGAGTTATAAATGCCGAGATTATTTTTGCCCTATCCGTGAGTCCCACTTGATAATATCCTTTCAACAGGTCCACGGTACTGATAAATTTTGCACAGCCTATGCTGTCTATTATATCTTCAATCAAAGGTAAAGGGTAGGAGTCAGAGACAGTGACCTGGTTCACTTTACGATAATCGGCACAGAAACGAAAAGTGCTATCGGGTTTTGGAATGAGAAGGCAAGGTGAAGCCCAGGGGGAGGTACTAGGCTCAGCTAAGTTATGTTTTAACAAAAAATCTACCTCCTTTTTCATAATCTCTCTTTTTTGTGGATTTAGTCGATATGCTGATTGCCTAATGGGTTGTACTTCATCTGAGATTAGCTTAATATCATGTTTAAGCATATTGCAAAACCCTGGGAGGTCTGACTTGACTTTAGGAAATGTTGATAATAACTTAGTGAGATCTTTTGCTTGAGATGGATTCAGAACAGAAAAATACTCATCCAAGTTGTTGAGTATGTGACTGTTCGCAGGATTTTCTTTAGGTAGAGGGAAGTCTAAATTCTCCAATAGATCCATGTCATCTGTCTCCGGCTCCGGCCCTGACAAAACCGTATGCAATACAGGTAGGCTTATAGCCTCTGGGATGTCTTCCTCTGACTGCCTGGAATGGTAAAGTTTCATGAGATTAATGTGAACAAGTTGTGAATCTTTTCTGTGATCAGGAGTATGGACTATATAGTTGAGAGGAGATAGTTTATTTGCATGGATTTGAAAGTTTTCTTGGAACCGTTCCAAGCAACCTTGGGACGGTGGGTGGTAAGCCGAAGATGTACAATGGTCCACACTGAGGTCTTTCATATTCAATGATGGATGAGATTGTAGGGCTTTAATGAGCTCATCCTTACTAATGGTCTTATTGTACAGATCTTCTGTGGGTAGGAAGATATTGGAGGTGGTTTTAGATGAAGAGGGCCCATTTCGCATACTCTGTGACCGGGTGACAGCACAATATGGGAAAAGGTGAGGAGTAGTTTCTTCAAGGTCAGTGGTGGAGTTGACAGGTAAGGAGAGTCGACTGTCTTTATGTTGGGAACCACTAGATCTCCTACCAAGTCATTACCCAATAATAAATGAATGCGGCTCACAGGCATTGGATCTTTCCTAATGGCTATTTGCACTTCCCCAGTAATCAAGGGACATTGGAGGTGCACTTTAGCTAAGGGATAGGAAGAATGGGATGAGAGATCTGAAATTAGAACACTCATTAGTAAATGCGGTAGATATATCAGGAATGACTAAACAGGAGGATAGATTGTGCTGCGCCGGTATCACGTAGTATACGAATAGGGAAAGAACGAGACCCCTCTATGATTGAAATTTTTCCCTCATAGGTGGATGAAGAGAAGAGATCCTGATGGGGCCTTTCCACATTGGTGGTTGCTATTGGTTTGGATTTGGGATCCAGGGAACTACTTTTAGCAATTCGACACTTTGGGTGTTTACAAGTCTGGATCGTATGGCCTGGGTTTTTACAGTAAGAACAATAAAACTTGGTTGCATCAGGGGGGTAGGTGTGGGACCTTTCGACCTACCACTCACGTCCCCAAGGTTATCATCAGAGGAGGACCTAACATGCCGGAAAGTACCACGTTCCCTACGGCACAGTGACTCCACCAGCAAGGCGTACTCATCAGCCAGCTCAGCCGCACGCCCTAAATTAACCTCTCCACGCTCCTCCACATGCTTCAAGATATGAAATGGTATCTTGCTTTTCCACTCCTCCAGGACTACCAAGTTTAACAAATCCTGAGGTGGCCATTGTTAAGAAGACATAGATAAATTAATTAATGATCAAAATATAAGATAAGTGGATTACCCTAGAAAATATCACGGCAGTGGATAACCAAAAAGTCCCGGAAACTACCCAAGTTATACCTAGGGAAATTACACTTATGAATATTGTTCTTCTGATAAGATCCTTAAATAAGGATAAGAGACTTGGAAGGGGAAGGGCGTATTACGGCATTAATATAAAGATCCGGATTAACAACCCTGAGATACTTGAAAGAGGAAGGGCGTATTACGGCATTTATATAAAGATCCGGATTAACAACCCTGAGATACTTGAAAGAGGAAGGGCGTATTACGGCATTAATATAAAGATCCGGATTAACAACCCCGAGATACTTTAAAGAGGAAGGGCGTATTACGGCATTAATATAAAGATCCGGATTAACAACCCTGAGATACTTGAAAGAGGAAGGGCGTATTACGGCATTTATATAAAGATCCGGATTAACAACCCAGAGATACTTTAAAGAGGACGGGCGTATTACGGCATTAATATAAAGATCCGGATTAACAACCCTGAGATACTTGAAAGAGGAAGGGCGTATTACGGCATTTATATAAAGATCCGGATTAACAACCCTTGAGTTTGGTATGATTGACCCCGAATGAGATAATGAGAAGAACAATAATGGAGGCTTTATAATTATGGGGTCCTGTTAGAGCGGGGCGTCCCAAGATATCACTTCACCCTAAGCTAGTGACTATGGAACAGCCTACTCTGGAGTGAGGGTACGGCATTAAACAGATCCGGATTCTTCCCTACACTCGATAAGACTTACTACACGACTGCCATGTGTAATAACAGGTAAGCCTTATGACACTTGGAACCTAATATCCTCCGTCTGTCACTCTTACTGTACGATAATACCAATATATGCACACACATATGAAGGAAACTTTAAACCACCGTAAAGCAATTGTGAACAGAAGTGACTGGGAGGAATAATTAACAAGGAGTTACAAGGGAGGAAGGAGTATGGTACTTAAGGTCGAGTCCTGTCACGGTCGCCATTTGTTACGAGTTGGGGATTTAGAATATAGTTAAAAGTCTACCCAGATCCCAACAGGCAACAACAAAAAAAAACAAAGACAATCGGACTATAAAAGGGTAGACAAAGGATGCGAGTTTTTGTTGTGTATAATAACGTACCATAAATTCCTTAACAAATTATTCAGCTATCTATAAATTACCCTTAACCATACTTAACCTAAACATTATATATATATTTATAATAACATATATCACTTAGTAGTAAGATTGTTAAATATTTCATGAGCCGAGATGACTCTACTGTCTTCATAATACCCAGCCTTCCTCATCGTGCCATCTCAGCCTCACTTACATTTGTAATCTTGTATTGCCTCACGTCCACTTGCTTCAAAATTGTTTATGTTGTATTAATATGTATATACTGTTAATGTTTAGGTTAAGTTTGGTTAAGGGTAATTTATAAGCTGAATATTTTGTTAAGGAATTTATGGTACTTTATTATACACAACAAAATCTCGCATCCTTTGTCTACCCTTTTATAGTCCGATTGTCTTTGTTTTGTTTTTTTTGTTGCCTGTTGGGATCTGGGTAGACTTTTAACTATATTCTAAATCCCCAACTCGTAACATTAAAATCTAGTGTTTCACCCAATCATTTCTCAGAGAGGTAGGGGCCAGTGAGCTGGGAACAGGGGGGGAGGGGGGATTTGAGTCCATTATTTGAATGGACATTAACCTGGCAACTGTATTTCTCTTAAATATTAATTGTGTGAGCATACTATCATAAAATTTAGGTGTTATTTTTACTACAACATAGGTATTGTGTCGGAAAAAGTGGAGTTTGGGGGTCTGGCCAGTCTCTATTGGAATTAATCCCATATGTTCTGTTGTTCACTTTACGCGGTTTTCACTTTCCGCGGTACCCTGTGGGTTCAATTGACCGCGTAAATCGGGGTACTACTGTGTATATATATATACATATATATATATATATATATATATATATATATATATATATATATATATATATATATATATATATATATATATATATATATATATATATATATATATAATATATATATATATTTATATATATATATATATATATATATATATATATTTCTATATATATAATATATATATTTATGTATACTGTACTCAGATATTTTCTCAAGGAATATTTGCCGTAACTCAAAAGGATTACATTCTTTTTTTTTTAACTCTAGCTTATTAATTCTCACAGATACACTCTCCATGAACCAAGGTTTCAAATAAACTTTGTTTGGCAATGGTTCACACAAATCTACAATATTATATTCACACAACATCTGACAAAGTTTTTTAGTATAAGTATTCATCTTAAAATTACTAGTAATTGCATTAGTAAATTTATCAACAGTAGACTTCAGATACCCATCACCACGCCTAATAAGCCTTAGAGTAGAAATGACAGTCAACTCCCTAATTCTGTGTACTGTATTATGCTCGGGACATTTAGCTCCATCCTCATAATCTCTATTCTTGTCGTCTTTGGACAACCAAGCACAATCCTCATTGCTTCATTCTGAATAAGCTCTAATAGCCTAAGATCTTTTCCTGAGTAAGAAGCTAGAACTGGAGCTGAATAATCAATGATACTCCTAACTATACTCAAGTACGTACATAGATCTTAAAACTGGTATACCAACACCATTTGCTCTATTTGACAAAACTTTCAGAGGTTTTAGCCTCGCTGTACATATATTTTTTACATAAGTAATTTGATCCTTAACATTATTATTTACACCCGCAAACATCCCCAGATATTTGTAACTGGATACTTTTTGCAATTTTATTCCATTTAGCCAAAATTCTTTTCCATTTACTGCCCTTCACTGAGATTTGGTTTTATTTTAATTAATGACCAGTCCCAAGGAGAGACAAAGATACTGCAGCTGATTAATGACCCTAGACATATCTTCCTCATTCTTACATCAGATCAGAATGTCATCAGCATAAACACATACTTGGGACTCGCCCTGAAATTTGGAACTAGCTATTCTGTCCATAAGAATATTAAAAAGCATAGGGCTATGAACGCCACCTTGTGGGGTACCCAACCCTAGACTTTTTTCTTCCGATTCATAACCTTGAAACCAGACACTCACTTTTCTGTTAGTTAAGTAATCTGTAATCCACATCAATAATTTCCCTTTTATACAAGACTTTCTAAGATCACTTCCTTATTTGCCGTATGAAAGGCACTTTTAAGGTCTACAAACAGTCTGCAGTTGACATTAGCATTACTAAGACATATAATCACACAATGTGTAGTGCTTTTACCCTTTAAAAATCCAAACACATTACTAGACAAGAGACCATCATTGTATACAATATATTTAATATGATCCCCATACTGGCCAGATATTTTGTAAATAATATTGATTATGTGCTAAAGGAATATCCTTCCTTCCTTAGGCTTTAGTAAGCCCCTTTATAATATTTATACTGTATATACTTGTCACACTTGCCAGATGCTTCTGGTGTCATTGTACAGGGGTACCTAATGACAGCACTAGGATCCCGCTTCCTCTATCAAGGAATAAACAATTGAAATTGAAGTTGAATTAATACCATTCGCTCCATCATTGTAGATAGACAAGATGTAAAGGATATGGGTCTTTGATCACTATCACCCTTAGGCACAGGAACAATGAGTGCCATTTTCCATTTCACTGACAGTCTTCCATTTTCACATGACAAATTAAAGAGATCTAGAATTGGGTTGTCCTCCTTACTTATAAGATAATTGATAGCATCATAAGTTAGACCATCCCTGCCAGGAGCACTAGACTTCCCTTTTTTTACAGCATTCAGAATTTCCTCCTTAATAAAAGGAACACAGGTGTCCTCACTTACAGAACTTTGGATATTCACCAACCTTTGCCTCAAAGATCTTGAATTCCTCAAGCAAATCTGGACATTACATTTGAGACACTCATAATTAAATGCATACGCCCACTTATTCATTAGTTCATTATCTTTGGCGTTTGGATTGGGATGAACATTAAATTTCTTCTTGACTCCTCTTACCCTATTCACACCATCCCAAACCTGATTCAAAGATTTTGATTGAGCGATCTCTCTCAAAAAACCACTCCAATACATACTTCTGGCTTTCTGGTTTAACTCTGTTGTACACTCTGCCACTTCAATCAGAGTTTCCCGGTCTTTTCTCATTGCTGAGATCTTTACTCCACTTACTATGACATTTCCTCAGTAACTTATTCCACCCCTTTACAATCTTATCATTATAATACCTCGGTTTAGGGTTTGTGGTATTTCCATACTGTTTCCTTGGCTTATTCAAAATGGAATCAATCACTCCTAACAATCATCATGAAATATGTTTTCATCTTTAATTCCAAGCTTTTTGTACTCTTTATACCACTCGCCGACTTTTGCTACAGCTTCACTATGTTGGCCTACTGTTATTGTATACCTTTTCTATTGTTAACATAAAAATTTGTGTTCAAATGAAGCTTCACTTTAATTGCAAAGTGATCACTCAAAAGCGTATCCACAATATCCAAATTTGCTTGAACATCTAACATATGAAAAAGTATTGCATAATCAAGTCTACCCCCTTTAACATGTGTCGGCTCACCAGCTCCAAGGACCCTAGCATCTTCTATAGAGTCTAAGATATTTTTCAGAACCATTCCATTGTGATTTTGAGAACCTCTACTGCCAAGATTGATGTGCCTAGCGTTCAAATCACCAATTAGTAAACAATCATCAGCAAAAATAATGTCCGGCAGATCATCAATGAATCCGCATGCACATAAGCATTAATAGTGAACAGTGTAGCATCTTGAAGCGTAATACTAACACACAAATACTCGGTACCGTTTATTTTTTGAGCGGAATGAAGTGATGCTGGAATGTCATCTTTGATATAAGTCGTCACACCTCTACAATTTAGTCAGATCAGCTGGTAATTCAAAACTTTGATAACCTTTTAGTTGCAATGATATTCCATTTGTCTCAACCTCTTGCAAAGCTATGACATCAATACTACTAGAATGAACATATGCATGAAGATCCGTTAGCCTTTTTTTCAAACTATTAACATTCCAGGAAATTAAGCTGACATTATGATACATTAGAATAAATTTCCCCCTTCATATTCTTCACCGAAATAAGAACATTCTTTTTGACGTCGTTCCTTGTATTTTCCATTTATTCCAAAACAGAGTCAAGAATGTTCGTCAGGTCACCAAGCATTTCCTTGTTTACAACATTCTCTTTAGAAACCGAACCAACTCTATTTCCTAACTCACTATGATTACTATTTTGCTCTAGATTGCTATCCACAATATTTGATTCCATCTCTACTAATGTTTCATTTTCTTTTGAACTATCTTTATTAACAAGAGCAACATCACTATATGGCACAAGATTCACCAAGCATTTCTTGATATCCAATACTGCTTGTTTGAGCTCACCAATCTCCTTACAGAGTTCTACTAGAATGTTAGGGGCTGTAAGGTTATTGTCCCCGTTACCTATGTCCTTCTGTGCTGCTGCATTTCGTGTTTCCATACGCTTTTCCCACACATTTACAGCACTTGGTGTCCCTGCAACATCGCTCCTTACAGCATCACCTTTATCCTCTTCATTAGTGGACTGAGCTCGTGATTGCAATTGCTGAACTTTCGGTTTTTTAGGACACACCCACGAGCTGGCATTGTGAACCCCCCCCCCGCAATTACAGCATTTTGGTGTAATTTTCTTCTTTGCCTTAATTTTATCTCCACATACCTTAGATTCAAGCATTTTTCCACAAAATCTACACCGAAAATCATTATGGCATTTCCACGCCATATGCCCCCACTTGTAACACTTATAACATATTACTGGAGATTCGTTGTAGACAGCAACCCGTTTATATCCCACACATCTCACAAAGACCTTCTCTGGCGCTGGACCTTTGATTAGCGCAATTAGCTGTGGCATAGGTACTAGTTCTCCATCAATTTTAATTACACGTCTCTTGGCCCCAAAAAATCTATCGTCAGCCAACACATCCACGGGGTCGAGGTAAACAGGATAATCAAAAAGAATGATCTTCATACATTTCCCAATGGACTCCACAGGCTTTTCCATCACTACATTCTTAAATCCTTCTGTAGTTAAATATCTAACTGCTGCCTCATCCTTCATAGTTATATAAGGAATATGTTTACCTTCTTTAAAGAGCACTTGATGGCACTTAGCGAGTCTAACTGACCACTTTACCTCATCATGAAAATCCAGGCCATTATTCTTGGGGAAGTAAAGACGTGGCCTCCTTGATGAGTTGCTGCAGTCTACAGCATCAATGGGGTTTAAACTCGTACTGATCATGGTTGAAGAATGACTCACACCATCAATTTTCTTTCTCTTATCCACCAAGAGGGAAATATTATCTTCACTACTTGTACCTTCTCTATTCCTCCTTTTATTCTTCTTTTCGTATTAACAACTTTAAACGGCTCTTGTTCTTCACATTCACTGCTGCTGGACAGCTCCAAATCCGACAACAGTCCTCCTGCAGTACCCTGGGCTACATTGCTGTGTCTGCTGTATCCACCACCCAATTCAGGAATTTAATAAGCGACCTGCTCGCTGAAGCTCTTCCGTCAGCCATAACAGTTCGTGTCCAACCAGGGAGGCGTAGGAGAGCGCCCTCACTACACTAGTACAGCTTCACTACACTAGTACATCTTCACTACACTAGTACATCTTCACTACACTAGTACATCTTCACACTAGTACATCTTCACTACACTAGTACATCTTCACTACACTAGTACATCTTCACTACACTAGTACATCTTCACTACACTAGTACATCTTCACTACAACAATAGTACATCTTCACTACACTATTTCATGTTCACTACAACACTAGTACATCTTCACTACACTAGTACATCTTCACTACAACACTAGTACATCTTCACTAAACTAGTACATCTTCACTACAACACTAGTACATCTTCACTACATTAGTACATCTTCACTACACTATTTCATGTTCACTACAACACTAGTACATCTTCACTACACTAGTACATGTTCACTACACTAGTACATGTTCACTACAACACTAGTACATCTTCACTACAATCGTACATCTTCACTACAACACTAGTACATGTTCACTACAACACTAGTACATGTTCACTACACTAGTACATCTTCACTGCACTAGTACATGTTCACTACACTAGTACATCTTCACTACACTCGTACATCTTCACTACACTAGTACATCTTCACTACACTAGTACTTCATGTCCTCAATATTAATTCAAATATTGTAAAATTCCAACCATATTAGTTTAAAACCGAACCAAGTCCGGAATTTTGAAATTGACCTCACCAGACATTACAAAGAAACCAACCATCACCATCATGCGCTTTGCAATTGTTGAAGGTAAGGGTCAAGATGCCTTATTGGTGTTCATACCCAATAATCACCTGGAGTGGCTTAACCCCAGGGTGATCCTTGAATACGACCCCACCATGGACGCTGAGGAGTACCCACCTAAGGCTGTGATTTGGGTCCCTGATCAGTTCATCACCTCTGTTAATTTGGAGATGGTGTCCTCCAGACCACAGACCATAACCCACATGCTACCACCAGCTACACCCTGCCGGGAACCTCACAGGCGCCACGAGGACCACAGGCATGAGGACCACAGGCGCCACGAGGAGCAACAGTTCCACAGGCGCCACGAGGAGCAACAGTTCCACAGGCGCCACGAGGAGCAACAGTTCCACAGGCGCCACGAGGAGCAGCGGTTCCACAAGCGCCGTGACGAGCGGTTCTATGAAGAGCGGCGGTTCCGCGAAGAGCCGCGATTCCAAGGCCTCTGTCACAACTGCTCAGAGCTACGATGCCGCAGTCGTTAGGCACCGCGGTTCCACGACCATTACTGATACAATTGCTGATCAGTCGAGTCAACCCAAATATAATAAATTGTAAAACATTAATAAAATTTTGTTTTTGTTTAATTGTTTTCTTTGTTCTTTATTACATTTTATGGAACAAGTACTGATTTATTTGATTATATTCACACGAATATTATTTTTTAAATTGTTTTACTTGAAAAAAACAAATTCCAATTAGAGTACAATGATGACTGTGGTGTAGTGAAGAATAATGATAGCATTCCACACGTCTTGGTGGAAACTCTTCAGGTGATCCAAAAATATAAAAGGTTTAAAATATCATAAAATAGAGTATTTTTAATTTCTTAATGCAAATAAAATCTAAATAAAAGATAAAATTAAACTATAAAAAAGGAATTTAAAAGCCAATTTATGTAACTTAGAGAATGCTTCTCTCTCACCTTCTCTCTAACCTCTCTCTCACCTCTCTAACCTTCTCTCTCTCTCTCACCTTGTCTCTCACCTTCCCTCTCTGTTAACTATTTTTTTGCACTAAATGGAGAAAATTAAATATTTTTTCATTTTCAAACATTTATGATTTTTTCTTTTCTTTTCTTGTGAAAACAAATAGACTCTTTCAACTTATTTTGTGCTGCAATGTCAGGTCTGTGATACTGTGTTTTGTACACTCATACTTATTGGAGAATTTTAATTGCTTATGGAGGAGTGTACAACGTCAGGCATGTCATTTATGAAACAAACAACAACAGGCCCAATACACTGCTTGGGGTCATGTAGAAAATCTTCTATCCACGCTAGGACATTTCCCCGAATTCCGTACCCTTCCAGTTTGATTGTTAGCCTTTCGTGGGGTACACTGTCGAAAGCCTTGGCAAAATCTATGTAAATATTGTCTATATTACTAGCCTGTTCCAGAATATGGGTCCAAATATCCAATACCTTGAGCAATTGTGTTAAGCAGGAGCGCCCCTGCATAAAACCGTGATGGCAATCCTTTACAAGGTTGTTTCGTATTAGATGTTCCATCGCAGCATCTCTGATAATACTCTCAAGTACTTTACATACAGTAGTACCCCGATTTACGCGGTTAATTGAACCCACGGGGTACCGCGTAAAGTGAACAACAGAACATATGGGATTAATTTCAATAGAGATTGGCCCGACCCCCAAACTCCACTTTTTCCGACACAATACCTATGTTGTATTAAAAATAACATCTTAATTTTATGATGGTATGCACACACAATTAATATTTAAGAGAAATACAGTCGTCAGGTTAATGTCCATTCAAATAATGGATTCAAATCTACCCTCCCCCTCCCTCTTCCCAGCTCACTAGCTCCTACCTCTCTGAGAAATGTTTGGGTGAAAACACTAGATTTTAACGTTTGGTAATAAATAATACCTCAGACTAAAGTTCGGATAATATAATTGACATTTCTGGATTCCTTGCAGGTCAGGGAATATTTTGAATGTAAACTTCATATATTTTGCACAAAAGATAAAATATTTGCTTTGTGTAAACCAAATTATTACATTAGATCTAAAATTTGTATGTCTAATGCAAAATCCTTGATGTTTATATTCAAAATGATCATCTTATTGTAAGAATTCCAACAATGTAAATTATATTCTGGCTGGGTAATTTGTATGAATTTTATGAGCTAAATAAAAAAAAATATACTTCACCACGTATATGAGTAGATGCACTGCGGAAAGTGAAAGTCCGGTTCTGGCGAGGTACCGCGTAAATGAGAAATCGCGGAAAGTGAAACCGTGTAAAGCGGGGCAATACTGTAGTTATAATCAGGAATTTATAAATACAAATACATATTATATCCTTATAGACTATAATTAAGAGGAATAGGATATCATTATTCACACCTCCTTGAATATTATTAACTCTGGATATAGTAAAGCATAGACAGTGACTGAGATCACCACATTCCAAAATATCCAAATACTTTTCAGAGCTAAATCTTCCTTTAATCTGAGTTAGTTCACCCATGATGCTGTCTGTGTTTAAGAAGCCCAAACATTGACTGTCACATGATTCGCTTCTTGCCACCTTGTTGATGTTGTGACGTTGATAACCTGGTGTTTGGCCGCCACAGTGGAGAGGACCCTGGGTGGTGGATGCTAAGGTCATCTCATCTAAGATCACCTGACCCCAAAAGTCTGTCTTCACCCTCGTATTGCCGGTAAACTGGAGGCTAGTAGTACGATGGCGATCTAACCTTTCCTTAATTGCCTGAGTCCTGTGGTGTATCCCGGCCTCATGTAACCTCCTTCCCACAGTTCCTGCAGAAACGTCAACTTGAAGCTGTTTTTAATGGTGACTGTTATGGGAGGCTGTGTCGCCATGAGTCTTTCATCGTCCGCTGGGGTAGTCTTTCTCGGTCCACCAGACTTAGGTTGGGTTAGGAGGATTACACTTCCCTCCCTCCCTGCCACCTTCTCTCCCTCTCCTTCCTTCTCCCTCCCCACCACCTCCTCCCTCTCCTCCACCACCACCTCCTCCTCCTTCTCCCTCCCCACCACCTCATTATAAACCTTGAGGACAGCTCTTGTTATCATTTATAAACAAATATTGTCTAAAACAACCACTAGGAA